>NC_074673.1:7559497-7711997 GCF_029448725.1 Salvelinus fontinalis
ATACACCAGGGGTCCTAGTACACCAGGGGTTCAAGTACACCAGGGGTCCTAGTACCACAGGGGTCCAAGTACATCAGGGGTCCTAGTACACCAGGGGTCCTAGTACCACAGGGGTCCTAGTACCACAGGGGTCCTAGTACACCAGGGGTTCAAGTACCACAGGGGTTCAAATACAGAAGGGGTCCTAATACACCAGGGGTCCTAATACACCAGGGGTCAAGTACCACAGGGGTCAAGTACCACAGGGGTCAAGTACCACAGGGGTACAAGTACCACAGGGGTACAAGTACACCAGGGGTCCTAATACACCAGGGGTCCTAATACACCAGGGGTTCAAGTACCACAGGGGTCCAAGTACACCAGGGGTCCAAGTACACCAGGGGTCCTAATACACCAGGGGTACAAGTACACCAGGGGTCCTAATACAGCAGGGGTTCAAGTACCACAGGGGTCCAAGTACACCAGGGGTCCTAATACACCAGGGGTTCAAGTACAACAGGAGTCCTAGTACACCAGGGGTCCTAATACACCAGGGATCCAAGTACATCAGGGGTCCACGTACCACAGGGGTCCTAATACACCAGGGGTACAAGTACCACAGGGGTCCTAGTACACCAGGGGTCCAAGTACCACAGGGGTCCAAGTACACCAGGGGTCCAAGTACACCAGGGGTCCAAGTACACCATGGGTCCAAGTACCACAGGGGTCCAAGTACACCAGGGGTCCAAGTACACCAGGGGTCCAAGTACACCAGGGGTCCAAGTACACCATGGGTCCAAGTACCACAGGGGTCCAAGTACCACAGGGGTCCAAGTACCACAGGGGTCTTAGTTCACCAGGGGTCCTAATACACCAGGGGTCCTAGTACACCAGGGGTCCTAATACACCATGGGTCCAAGTACCACAGGGGTCTTAGTTCACCAGGGGTCCTAATACACCAGGCGTCCTAATACACCAGGAGTCCTAATACACCAGGGGTCCTAATACACCAGGGGTTCAAGAACCACAGGGGTCCTAGTACACCAGGGGTCGTAGTACACCAGGGGCCCAAGTACCACAGGGGTCAAGTACCACAGGGGTCAAGTACCACAGGGGTCAAGTACCAAAGGGGTCAAGTACCAAAGGGGTTCAAGTACACCAGGGGTCCTAATACACCAGGGGTCCTAATACACCAGGGGTCCTAATACACCAGGGGTTCAAGTACCACAGGGGTCCAAGTACACCAGGGGTCCTAATACACCAGGGGTACAAGTACACCAGGGGTCCTAATACAGCAGGGGTTCAAGTACCACAGGGGTCCAAGTACACCAGGGGTCCTAATACACCAGGGGTTCAAGTACAACAGGGGTCCTAGTACACCAGGGGTCCTAATACACAAGGGATCCAAGTACATCAGGGGTCCACGTACCACAGGGGTCCTAATACACCAGGGGTACAAGTACCACAGGGGTCCTAGTACACCAGGGGTCCAAGTACCACAGGGGTCCAAGTACACCAGGGGTCCAAGTACACCAGGGGTCCAAGTACACCATGGGTCCAAGTACCACAGGGGTCCAAGTACACCAGGGGTCCAAGTACACCAGGGGTCCAAGTACACCAGGGGTCCAAGTACACCATGGGTCCAAGTACCACAGGGGTCCAAGTACCACAGGGGTCCAAGTACCACAGGGGTCCAAGTACCACAGGGGTCTTAGTTCACCAGGGGTCCTAATACACCAGGGGTCCTAGTACACCAGGGGTCCTAATACACCATGGGTCCAAGTACCACAGGGGTCTTAGTTCACCAGGGGTCCTAATACACCAGGCGTCCTAATACACCAGGAGTCCTAATACACCAGGGGTCCTAATACACCAGGGGTTCAAGAACCACAGGGGTCCTAGTACACCAGGGGTCGTAGTACACCAGGGGCCCAAGTACCACAGGGGTCAAGTACCACAGGGGTCAAGTACCACAGGGGTCAAGTACCAAAGGGGTCAAGTACCAAAGGGGTTCAAGTACACCAGGGGTCCTAATACACCAGGGGTCCAAGTACCACAGGGGTCCTAGTACACCAGGGGTCCAAGTAAACCAGGGGTCCTAGTACTACAGGGGTCCTAGTACACCAGGGGTCCAAGTACCACAGGGGTCCAAGTACACAAGGGGTCCAAGTACACCAGGGGTCCTAATACACCAGGGGTCCAAGTACACCAGGGGTCCTAATACACCAGGGGTTCAAGTACCACAGGGGTCCTCGTACACCAGGGGTCCTAGTACATCAGGGGTCCAAGTACACCAGGGGTCCTAGTACACCAGGGATCCTAGTACACCAGGGGTCAAAGTACATCAGGGGTCCAAGTACATCAGGGGTCCTAATACACCAGGGGTCCTAATACACCAGGGGTCCTAATACACCAGGGGTCCAAGTACCACAGGGGTCCAAGTACCACAGGGGTCCAAGTACACCAGGGGTCCAAGTACACCAGGGGTCCAAGTACACCAGGGGTCCTAGTACCACAGGGGTCCTATTACACCAGGGGTTCAAGTACACCAGGGGTCCTAGTACACCAGGGGTCCTAGTACATCAGGGGTCCTAATACACCAGGGGTTCAAGTACCACAGGGGTCCTACTACACCAGGGGTTCAAGTACACCAAGGGTCCTAATACACCAGGGGTTCACATACCACAGTGATCCTAGTACACCAGGGGTCCTAGTACACCAGGGGTCCTAGTACACCAGGGGTCCTAGTACACCAGGGGTCCTAATACACCAGGGGTCCAAGTACCACAGGGGTCAAGTACCACTGGGGTCCAAGTACACCAGGGGTCCTAATACATCAGGGGTCCAAGTACCACAGAGGTCCTACTACATCAGGGGTCCAAGTACACCAGGGATCCTAGTACACCAGGGGTTCACATACCACAGGGATCCTAGTACACCAGAGGTCCTAGTATACCAGGGGTCCTAATACACCAAGGGTCCTAATACACCGGGGGTCCTAGTACACCAGGGGTCCTAATACACCAGGGGTCCTAATATACCAAGTGTCCTAGTACACCAGGGGTCCTAATACACCAGGGGTCCTAGTACATCAGGGGTCCAAGTACACCAGGGGTCCAAGTACACCAGGGGTCCAAGTACACCATGGGTCCAAGTACCACAGGGGTCCAAGTACCACAGGGGTCCAAGTACCACAGGGGTCTTAGTTCACCAGGGGTCCTAATACACCAGGGGTCCTAGTACACCAGGGGTCCTAATACACCATGGGTCCAAGTACCACAGGGGTCTTAGTTCACCAGGGGTCCTAATACACCAGGCGTCCTAATACACCAGGAGTCCTAATACACCAGGGGTCCTAATACACCAGGGGTTCAAGAACCACAGGGGTCCTAGTACACCAGGGGTCGTAGTACACCAGGGGCCCAAGTACCACAGGGGTCAAGTACCACAGGGGTCAAGTACCACAGGGGTCAAGTACCAAAGGGGTCAAGTACCAAAGGGGTTCAAGTACACCAGGGGTCCTAATACACCAGGGGTTCAAGTACCACAGGGGTCCTAGTACACCAGGGGTCCAAGTAAACCAGGGGTCCTAGTACTACAGGGGTCCTAGTACACCAGGGGTCCAAGTACCACAGGGGTCCAAGTACACAAGGGGTCCAAGTACACCAGGGGTCCTAATACACCAGGGGTCCAAGTACACCAGGGGTCTTAATACACCAGGGGTTCAAGTACCACAGGGGTCCTCGTACACCAGGGGTCCTAGTACATCAGGGGTCCAAGTACACCAGGGGTCCTAGTACACCAGGGATCCTAGTACACCAGGGGTCAAAGTACATCAGGGGTCCAAGTACATCAGGGGTCCTAATACACCAGGGGTCCTAATACACCAGGGGTCCTAATACACCAGGGGTCCTAATACCACAGGGGTCCAAGTACCACAGGGGTCCAAGTACACCAGGGGTCCAAGTACACCAGGGGTCCAAGTACACCAGGGATCCAAGTACACCAGGGGTCCTAGTACCACAGGGGTCCTATTACACCAGGGGTTCAAGTACACCAGGGGTCCTAGTACACCAGGGGTCCTAGTACATCAGGGGTCCTAATACACCAGGGGTTCAAGTACCACAGGGGTCCTACTACACCAGGGGTTCAAGTACACCAAGGGTCCTAATACACCAGGGGTTCACATACCACAGTGATCCTAGTACACCAGGGGTCCTAGTACACCAGGGGTCCTAGTACACCAGGGGTCCTAGTACACCAGGGGTCCTAATACACCAGGGGTCCAAGTACCACAGGGGTCAAGTACCACTGGGGTCCAAGTACACCAGGGGTCCTAATACATCAGGGGTCCAAGTACCACAGAGGTCCTACTACATCAGGGGTCCAAGTACACCAGGGATCCTAGTACACCAGGGGTTCACATACCACAGGGATCCTAGTACACCAGAGGTCCTAGTATACCAGGGGTCCTAATACACCAAGGGTCCTAATACACCGGGGGTCCTAATACACCAGGGGTCCTAATACACCAGGGGTCCTAATATACCAAGTGTCCTAGTACACCAGGGGTCCTAATACACCAGGGGTCCTAGTACATCAGGGGTGCAAGTACCACAGGGGTCCAAGTACACCAGGGGTCCTAATACACGAGGGGTCAAGAACCACAGGGGTCCTAGTACACCAGGGGTTCAAGTACCACAGGGGTTCAAGTACCACAGGGGTCTTAGTACACCAGGGGTCCTAATACACCAGGGGTCCTAGTACATCAGGAGTCCAAGTACACCAGGGGTCCTAATACACCAGGGGTTCAAGAACCACAGGGGTCCTAGTACATCAGGGGTCCTAGTACACCAGGGGTCCAAGTACCACAGGGGTCAAGAACCACAGGGGTCAAGTACCACAGGGGTCCAAGTACACCAGGGGTACTAATACACCAGGGGTTCAAGTACCACAGGGGTCCAAGTACCACAGGGGTCCTAATACACCAGGGGTCCTAGTACACCAGGGGTTCAAGTACACCAGGGGTCCAAATACACCAGGGGTCCAAGTAAACCAGGGGTCCTAATACACCAGGGATTCAAGTACACCAGGGGTCCTAGCACATCAGGAGTCCAAGTACACCAGGGGTCCTAATACACCAGGGGTTCAAGTACCACAGGGGTCCCAGTACACCAGAGGTCCTAATACACCAGGGGTCCTAGAACATCAGGGGTCCAAGTACACCAGGGGTCCTAATACACCGGGGGTTCAAGTACCACAGGGGTCCTAGTACACCAGGGGTCCTAGTATACCAGGGGTCCTAGTATACCAGGGGTCCTAGTACACAAGGGGGCCTAATACACCTGGGGTCCTAGTACACCAGGGGTCCTAATACACCTAGGGTCCTAATACACCTAGGGTCCTAATACACCAGGGGTCCTAGTACATCAGGGGTTCAAGTACACCAGAGGTCCTAATACACCAGGGGTCCTAATACACCAGGGGTCCTAGTACATCAGGGGTCCTAGTACCACAGGGGTCCAAATACCACAGAGGTCCTAGTACACCAAGGGTCCTAATACACCAGGGGTCCTAGTACATCAGGAGTTCAAGTACCACAGGGGTCCTAGTACACCAGGGGTTCATGTACCACAGGGGTCCTAGTACACCAGGGGTCCTAGTACACCAGGGGTCCTAATACACCAGGGGTCCTAATACACCAGGGGTTCAAGTACATCAGGGGTTCAAGTACCACAGGGGTCCTAGTACACCAAGGGTCCTAGTAGACCAAGGGTCCTAGTACACCAGGGGTCTAGTACACCAGGGGTCCTTAAACACCAGGGGTCCTAGTACATCAGGGGTCCAAGTACCACAGGGGTCCAAGTACCACAGGGGTCCTAATACACCAAGGGTCCTAGTACACCAGGGGTCCTAGTACGTCAGGGGTTCAAGTACATCAGGGGTCCAAGTACATCAGGGGTCCAAGTACCACAGGGGTCCAAGTACCACAAGGGTTCTTATACACCAGGGGTACAAGTACTACAGGGGTCCTAGTAAACCAGGGGTCCTAATACACCAGGGGTTCAAGTACCACAGGGGTCCTAGTACACCAGGGGTCCTAATACAACAGGGGTTCAAGTACCACAGGGGTGGTAGTACACCAGGGGTGCAAGTATACCAGGGGTTCAAATACACCAGGGGTCCTAATACACCAGGGGTTCAAATACCACAGGGGTGGTAGTACACCAGGGGTCCAAGTACCACAGGGGTCCAAGTACCACAGGGGTCCTAGTACACCAGGGGTTCTATTACACCAGGGGTCCAAGTACCACAGGGGTCAAGTACCACAGGGGTCAAGTACCACAGGGGTCAAGTACACCAGGGGTCCTAATACACCATGGGTGCAAGTACCACAGGGGTCCTAATACACCAGAGGTCCTAATACACCAGGGGTTCAAGTACCACAGGGGTCAAGTACACCAGGGGTCCTAGTACACCAGAGGTCCTTGTACACCAGGGGTCCTAGTACACCAGGGGTCCTAGTACACCAGGGGTCCTAATACACCAGGGGGTTCAAGTAACACAGGGGTCCTAGTACACCAGGGGTCCTAGTACACCAGGGGTCCTAATACACAAGGGGTGCAAGTACACCAGGGGTCATAATACACCAGGGGTCCTAGTACACCACAGGTCCTAGTACACCAGAGGTCCTAGTACACCAGGGGTCCTAGTACACCAGGGGTCCTAGTACCACAGGGGTCCAAGTACCACAGGGGTCCAAGTACACCAGGGGTCCTAATACACCAGGGGTCCTAGTACACCAGAGGTCCTAATACACCAGGGGTCCTAGTACACCAGGGGTTCAAGTACCACAGGGGTCCTAGTACAGCAGGGATCCTAGTACATCAGGAGTCCTAGTACACCAGGGGTACAAGTACCACAGGGGTCAAGTACACAAGGGGTTCAAGTACACCAGGGGTCCTAATACACCAGGGGTTCAAGTACCACAGGGGTCCTAATACACCAGGGGTCCACGTACACCAGGGGTCCTAATACACCAGGGATTCAAGTACCACAGGGGTCCTAGTACACCAGGGGTCCTAATACACCAGGGGTCCTAGTACACCAGGGGTCCTAGTACACCAGGGGTCCTAGTACACCAGGGGTCCTAGTACACCAGGGGTCCTAGTACATCAGGGGTCCTGGTACACCAGGGGTCCTAGTACACCAGGGGTCCTAGTACACCAGGGGTCCTAGTACACCAGGGGTCCTAGTACACCAGGGGTCCTAGTACACCAGGGGTCCTAGTACACCAGGGGTCCTAGTACACCAGGGGTCCTAGTACACCAGGGGTCCTATTAGAAAGACTGCTCTAGAACCGTTGTCCATTTACCTGTTTATAGATCTTCCCCTTCTCCAGCTTGTGAATCCTGTCCCAATGCAGCACCCCTTTATCTGTCACTCGCCTGAAGGGCCTAGGAAGGACAGGGAAAGACAAACGTCAGAACACACAGTGGAGGTCAAATGAACATGACAAACAAACGTCAAAATATATTCAGTGGAGGTCAACTGGACATGACAAACAAACGTCAGATTATATTCAGTGGAGGTCAACTGGACATGACAAACGTCAGAATATATTCAGTGGAGGTCAACTGGACATGACAAACAAACGTCAGAATATATTCAGTGGAGATCAACTGGACATGACAAACAAACGTCAGAATATATTCAGCGGAGGACAACTGGACATGACAAACAAACGTCAAAATATATTCAGTGGAGGACAACTGGACATGACAAACGTCAGAATATATTCAGTGGAGGTCAACTGGACATGACAAACAAACGTCAGAATATATTCAGTGGTGGACAACTGGACATGACAAACAAACGTCAAAATATATTCAGCGGAGGACAACTGGACATGACAAACAAACATCAAAATATATTCAGTGGAGGTCAACTGGACATGACAAACGTCAGAATATATTCTGTGGAGGTCAACTGGACATGACAAACAAACGTCAAAATATATTCAGTGGAGGTCAACTGGACATGACAAACAAACATCAAAATATATTCAGTGGAGGTCAACTGGACATGACAAACAAACGTCAGAATATATTCAGTGGAGGACAACTGGACATGACAAACAAACATCAAAATATATTCAGTGGACGTCAACTGGACATGACAAATAAAGGATGGGTAGTGTAGGGTAGTGGTGAAGCATCCACCACATTGACCAGTGCAAGGACAAACGGACGGGCTGGGGAGTGAATATGAGACGCTTACTTTCTCCTGTCGTTGAAGAAGCCAGGTTTGTCGGCCTGTACGATGACAATGTCAAACAGATCTCTCCAGTCCTTCCCCACGATGTAGTTCATTCCCCGATCCCTGGGAATAGTCCAGTCATTTATCACGCCGTTATCCAGAGCGACTTACAAATCAGTCACACAACAGAAACAAAGCAGCTCGCACACCACACTCGGCCGTAGAGCGTCCTGTATCCACAGTATCTGCAAACTCATCATGTGGGTACTTTCAAACATTTTCTATTTTTTAATCAAAGTAATTCTTCATGCTGCTATCATTGTCAGGGTTGATGATTAAAGCTAGTGGAACAGTGCTGTGAAAACCCTCTCTAGCAGCATATTATACCTTGATACAGTGGGGAGAACAAGTATTTGATACACTGCTGATTTTGCAGGTTTTCCTACTTACAAAGCATGTAGAGGTCTGTAATTTTTATCATAAGTACACTTCAACTGTGAGAGACGGAATCTAAAACAAAAATCCAGAAAATCACATTGTATGATTTTTAAGTAATTAATTTGCATGACATAAGTATTTGATACATCAGAAAAGCAGAACTTAATATTTGGTACAGAAACCTTTTTTTGCAATTACAGAGATCATACGTTTCCTGTAGTTCTTGACCAGGTTTGCACACACTGCAGCAGGGATTTTGGCCCACTCCTCCATACAGACCTTCTCCAGATCCTTCAGGTTTCGGGGCTGTCGCTGGGCAATACGGACTTTCAGCTCCCTCCAAAGATTTTCTATTGGGTTCATGTCTGGAGACTGGCTAGGCCACTAGCCAGAGATGCTTCTTACGGAGCCACTCCTTAGTTGCCCTGACTGTGTGTTTCGGGTCGTTGTCATGCTGGAAGACCCAGCCACGACCCATCTTCAATGCTCTTACTGAGGGAAGGAGGTTGTTGGCCAAGATCTCGCAAAACATGGCCCCATCCATCCTCCCCTCAATGCGGTGCAGTCGTCCTGTCCCCTTTGCAGGAAAAGCATCCCCAAAGAATGATGTTTCCACCTCCATGCTTCACGGTTGGGATGGTGTTCTTGGGGTTGTACTCATCCTTCTTCTTCCTCCAAACACGGCGAGTGGAGTTTAGACCAAAAAGCTCTATTTTTGTCTCATCAGACCACATGACCTTCTCCCATTCCTCCTCTGGATCATCCAGATGGTCATTGGCAAACTTCAGACGGGCCTGGACATGCGCTGGCTTGAGCAGGGGGACCTTGCGTGCGCTGCAGGAGTTTAACCCATGATGGCGTAGTGTGTAACTAATGGTTTTCTTTGAGACTGTGGTCCCAGCTCTCTTCAGGTCATTGACCAGGTCCTGCCGTGTAGTTCTGGGCTGATCCCTCATCTTCCTCATGATCATTGATGCCCCACGAGGTGAGATCTTGCATAGAGCCCCAGACTGAGAGTGATTGACCGTCATCTTCAACTTCTTCCATTTTATAATAATTGCGCCAACAGTTGTTGCCTTCTCACCAAGCTGCTTGCCTATTGTCCTGTAGCCCATCCCAGCCTTGTGCAGGTCTACAATTTTACCCCTGATGTCCTTACACAGCTCTCTGGTCTTGGCCATTGTGGAGTGGTTGGAGTCTGTTTGATTGAGTGTGTGGACAGGTGTCTTTTATACAGGTAACGAGTTCAAACAGGTGCAGTTAATACAGGTAATGAGTGGAGAACAGGAGGGCTTCTTAAAGAAAAACTAACAGGTCTGTGAGAGCCGGAATTCTTACTGGTTGGTAGGTGATCAAATACTTATGTCATGCAATAAAATGCAAATGAATTACTTAAAAATCATACAATGTGATTTTCTGGATTTTTGTTTTAGATTCCGTCTCTCACAGTTGACGTGTACCTATGATAAAAATGACAGACCTCTACATGCTTTGTAAGTAGGAAAACCTGAAAAATCGGCAGTGTATCAAATACTTGTTCTCCCCACTGTATACTAACAGTATAGTTTAGAATTGTATTAACTTTTGTGGTGAACTGTCAGCACAGAGATACTGTATGTTAGAGACACTCACACACACAGAGATACTGTATACCAGAGACACTCACATACA
The DNA here is from genome assembly GCF_029448725.1 of Salvelinus fontinalis. NCBI lineage: Eukaryota > Metazoa > Chordata > Actinopteri > Salmoniformes > Salmonidae > Salvelinus > Salvelinus fontinalis. The sequence continues at coordinate 7,569,845 of NC_074673.1, forward strand.
GAGATACTGTATGTTAGAGACACTCACATACAGAGATACTGTATGCCAGAGACACTCACACACAGAGATACTGTATGTTAGAGACACTCACACACAGAGATACTGTATACCAGAGACACTCACACACAGAGATACTGTATGCCAGAGACACTCACACACAGAGATACTGTATGTTAGAGACACTCACACACAGAGATACTGTGTGTTAGAGACACTCACACACAGAGATACTGTATGCCAGAGACACTCACACACAGAGATACTGTATGCCAGAGACACTCACACACAGAGATACTGTATGTTAGAGACACTCACACACAGAGATACTGTATGTTAGAGACACTCACACAGAGATACTGTATACCAGAGACACTCACACACAGAGATACTGTATGCCAGAGACACTCACACACAGAGATACTGTATGTTAGAGACACTCACACACAGAGATACTGTGTGTTAGAGACACTCACACACAGAGATACTGTATGCCAGAGACACTCACACACAGAGATACTGTATGCCAGAGACACTCACACACAGAGATACTGTATGTTAGAGACAATCACACACAGAGATACTGTATGTTAGAGACACTCACACACAAAGATACTGTATACCAGAGACACTCACACACAGAGATACTGTATGTTAGAGACAATCACACACAGAGATACTGTATGTTAGAGACACTCACACACAAAGATACTGTATACCAGAGACACTCACACACAGAGATACTGTATGCCAGAGACACTCACACAGAGATACTGTATGCCAGAGACACTCACACACAGAGATACTGTATGCCAGAGACACTCACACACAGAGATACTGTATGCCAGAGACACTCACACAGAGATACTGTATGCCAGAGACACTCACACACAGAGATACTGTATGCCAGAGACACTCACACACATAGATACTGTATGTTAGAGACACTCACACACAGAGATACTGTATGCCAGAGACACTCACACACAGAGATACTGTATGCCAGAGACTCTCACACAGAGATACTGTATACCAGAGACACTCACACACAGAGATACTGTATGTCAGAGACACTCACACACAGAGATGCGTCAGAGAAACTCACACACAGAGATACTGTATGTCAGAGACACTCACACACAGAGATGCGTCGGAGACACTCACACACAGAGATGCGTCAGAGACACTCACACAAAGTCAAAGGGGCTGTTAGTGATGAGGAACATCTTCTTCCCATCCTCATAAAGCTTCTTCAACACAGCATGAGTCTGTTCTCCATAGGAAATATAGTTCTCTGCAGACAGACAGACAGACAGACAGACAGACAGACAGACAGACAGAGATTTGTATGGTTTAATTCACATGCTTTGGCAATGTCAACATATATTTCTCCCATACCAATAAAGCCCCTTAAATTGAAATTTAATTGAGAGAGAGAGAGAGCGAGAGAGAGAGAGAGAGAGAGGAGGGAGAGCGAGAGCACGAGAGAGCGAGCGAGCGAGAGAGAGGGGAGGAAAGAGAGAGAGGAGAGAGGGGGAGAGAGAGAGGGGAGGAAAGAGAGAGAGGAGAGAGAGGATGAGAGTGAGAGAGAGAGAGAGCGAGAAAGAGAAGAGAGAGAGAGGATGGAGAGCGAGAGAGAGAGCGAGAGAGAAAGGATGAGAGCGAGAGAGAGAGCGAGAAAGAGAGAGGAGGGAGAGAGAGGATGGAGAGCGAGAGAGAGAGAGAGAGAGCGAGAAAGAGAAGAGAGAGAGAGGAGGGAGAGAGAGGATGGAGAGCGAGAGAGAGAGCGAGAGAGAGAGGGGAGAAAGTGAAAGAGAGGAGAGAGAGCGAAAGAGAGAGGAGAGGGCGAGAAAGAGAAGAGGGAGAGAGAGGATGGAGAGCGAGAGAGAGAGCGAGAAAGAGAAGAGAGAGAGAGGATGGAGAGCGAGAGAGAGAGCGAGAGAGAGGGGAGAGAGCGAAAGAGAGAGGGGAGAGAGCGAAAGAGAGAGCGAGAAAGAGAAGAGAGAGAGAGGAGGGGAGAGATCGGAAGAGGGAGGAGAGAGCGAGAAAGAGAAGAGAGAGAGGAGGGAGAGAGCGAAAGAGAGAGGAGAGAGCGAGAAAGAGAAGAGAGGGAGAGCGAAAGAGAGAGGAGAGAGCAAGAAAGAGGAGAGAGAGAGGAGGGAGAGAGAGAAGAGAGAGCGAAAGAGAGAGGAGAGAGCGAGAGAGAAGAGAGAGAGAGGAGGGAGAGAGAGGATGGAGAGAGAGCGAGAAAGAGAAGAGAGAGAGAGGAGGGAGAGAGAGGAGAGAGCGAAAGAGAGAGGAGAGAGCGAGAAAGAGAAGAGAGAGAGAGGAGGGAGAGAGAGAGAGAGCGAGAGAGCGAGAAAGAGAAGAGAGAGAGAGGGGAGAGAGAGAGGAGAGAGTGAGAAAGAGAGTGAGAAAGAGAAGAGAGAGCGAAAGAGAGAGGAGAGAGAGGAGGGAGAGAGAGGAGAGAGAGAGAGGAGGGAGAGAGAGGATGGAGAGCGAGGAGAGAGCGATTGCTATTGTGGACAGAAAAACATTACTTCTAGTGAGAAGGATAATAATGTCTCCTAGTAATCTGTTTGAAGATATGAGACAGAACAACGACAACGGCCTTGATGTAATACTCTTATCGTTCACACACAGAGATAATCTGTAAAGATATTACATGATACATTAGACACTCCCTTCACTCCCTTCCCCTATTATCACACACAGATCCTTGTTGTCCTTACCGATATCTGCCTCCACAGCCCGATACATAATACCCTTGACATGAACATCTCCTATCGCTTCCTGTTAGACAGAGAGGCAGAGACATTACAATGGCTGAAATTTGTGACAGGAAATGAATTGTTTCTTTTGACAATATATCATGTTACAAACGACGTTCCATATGGGAGAAGGAAGAGTGCAGAACGATAAACAATCCCTGTTCCTCCATATCAAAAGTATTTGGAAAACTTTGTAAAAGTACCGAGTGGACAAAGTGTACTAACACAGTGCGCTAACACAGTGCGCTAACACAGTGCGCTAACACAGTGCGCTAACACAGTGCGCTGTTCACAGGGACGTGCTACCTTGTCCCGGACGTGCTGTTTTCGACTCTCTCTCTCTACCGCACCTGCTGTCTCTAATTCTGAATGATCGGCTATGAAAAGCCAACTGACATTTACTCCTGACGTGCTGACCTGTTGCACCCTCTACAACCACTGTGATTATTATTATTTGACCCTGCTGATCATCTATGAACGTTTGAACATCTTGGCCATGTTCTGTTATAATCTCCACCTGGCACAGCCAGAAGAGGACTGGCCACCCCTTAGAGCCTCGTTCCTCTCTAGGTTTCTTCCTAGGTTGCCGGGAGTTTTTCCTAGCCACTGTGCTTCTACACCTGCATTGCTTGCTGTTTGGGGTTTTAGGCTGGGTTTCTGTACAGCACTTTGAGATATCAGCTGATGTAAGAAGCGCTATATAAATACATTTGATTGATTGATTGATTGTCACCTTGGAAAACTACAGAACTAAAGACAAAGACACAAAAAAAGTAACAAAATCAAGAATAGGATTTGAGCTGAATGTCCCACACAGTTTCTTTGGCATGAACAAACAGCCTTAATGTGACTGGTGTGCTCTACTCAATACAAATGAAAGCCTCTTGAAGGTTGGTAGTTGCTACGTAGATGAGACTACAACTTTACACCAACATCTCCTGAATGGGGGTGTGTGTGTATGTGTGTGTGTGTGTGTGTGTGCTCACACGTGTGCATGTCTGTGTGTGTGTGTGTGTGTGTGTGTGTCTGCTCACACGTGTGCATGTCTGTGTGTGTTTGTGTGTGTGTCTTGCCCTGTGCTTCATGATTTAACTAATGCACCAGGACAAAGTTTCACACTGACAGAGGCAGGCAGAGTAAATGAACAACCCCACTGGGATGAAGGAGCCTCTGAACAATGACTCACAGAAAGGCAAGGGAAAGAAAGGAGAGACAGACAGGCAAGGGAGAGAAGGGAGAGACACAGACAGGCAAGGGAGTGAAATGAGAGACACAGACAGGCAAGGGAGTGAAAGGGAGAGAAAGGGAAAGGAGGGAAGGGAGTGAAAGGAGAGACACAGAAAGACAAGGGAGTGAAATGACAGACACAGACAGGCAAGGGAGTGAAAGGGAGAGAAAGGGAGAGGAGGGACGGGAGTGAAAGGAGAGACAGAGAAAGGCAAGGGAGTGAAAGGAGAGACAGAGAAAGACAAGGGAGTGAAAGGAGAGACAGAGAAAGGCAAGGGAGTGAAAGGGAGAGAAAGGGAGAGGAGGGAAGGGAGTGAAAGGAGAGACACAGAAAGACAAGGGAGTGAAAGGAGAGACAGAGAAAGGCAAGGGAGTGAAAGGAGAGACACAGAAAGACAAGGGAGTGAAAGGAGAGACAGAGAAAGGCAAGGGAGTGAAAGGAGAGACACAGAAAGACAAGGGAGTGAAAGGAGAGACACAGAAAGGCAAGGGAGTGATAGGAAGAGAAAGGGAGAGGAGGTGGGGAAGGGAGTGACATTTGAGAAGTTGTCTATTCTAGCTTGATATATTGTGAGTGAGCAGACATGAAGCCAGGTTTTCATCACGATGACACTGATCTGTCACAGACACTGCAGAATGAAACTAAGCAGGTACCAGTCCTCCCTGACAAGCCCATCAGAGAAACAAAACACAACCCTGATTTCACTCCTGTCTCCTTCTGAAGAGGCAGGCAGGCAGAGCCACCAGAGACCAGACAGCTGCCTCTTCTAAAACTAGACTGACATTTTCAAAAGTCTAAATTAAGCCTCTACTCTGTCACGAAGCACACTAAAATAACTACAACGTCACAACCAATGGTCACAACAAGGTTTCACTATTAATGCACATAACTGCCACGTTACTGGAATACATTTTGTCATAGAGAAGAGCATTATGATGTTGGCCTTCTGGTCTGCCTATGGTTCCTGAGAGAGGTCGTGTTCATTAGGGCACACCGTAGCAAAAATATTTAAAAAAAAACGTTGTTTCAGATAGTACCTGTTAATCTTTTTCTGACTGTTCCCCCCCCCCCCCCCCCCCCCCCATGTTGTGCCTAAATGAACACACCCGAGGTGTCTTTGGAAGACCACTGTTATGGTCTCGTTACCTTGACGTCTTTGTAGAGGTGGACGGGCTCGTAGTCGATATTGTGCTTCATGAAGTAGTCGTTAACAGAGCACAGAAGGTTCATCTCTGGGAGGGAAAAGATGTCCATGAATTGTTTCATTGTGTGGCCATGGGAACTCTGGAGGAGGACAGATATGAAAGATCAGATAGGAGAAGACATTCATAAAGTGAGGTGTTACTAGGCTACGCAATATCATGTCTGCCAAAAACTGGAAGATAACACGAGGCCGTGTCTATCTGCCATCAGAAGTAGATGGAGTAGCGAACTATCTAGTGCATGTGAGGTTTGGGTCTGTGTTCTTAGATTACCCATGGTTGGGCTCTACAGGGTAGAAACCTAATACTACAGTATCATGTGTCTGACTGTAAGGGGTGAAACCTGATAATGACTGGGGGGGGTGACTTGGCAATGCAGAGTGGCCTTGCTGCTAAATGGAACGGGGTCAGTTTATGACGGTCACTGAAACAGATCTGTATATAGTGACTGTGGAAGGGTGGAGGAGATAATATGGGCCCTACCTTGCCATAGAAGTCACTCATATTCTCCAGAGGGACATGGCAGCCATTATACATGGCAATCACCTCCTTGTCTGGTACCGGGTGAAGACCCCTACAGGGGACAAGAGAACACACACGTTTGGACCAATCTCTTTTTTCTAAACCAGGAAATACTGCTAACCATTAACATTAACTGCATATCAGGCCTGTAAAGTAAAACACTGTAAATCTACAGTATAGTTACACAGATAAACATGACAGTATAGTTACACAGATAAACATGACAGTATAGTTACACAGAGGATTACCATTGCTTAAAGGTCCAATACAGCCGTTTTAATCTCAATATCAAATAATTTCTAGCTAACTGTTTGTTTTCAATAAAAAATATTTTTAAAAAAACAAAAATTGCTTCTTAGCAAAGAGCTATTTCTCAAGCAAGAATTTAGCTAGGACTGTCTTGGAGTGGTCTGAGTGGGGAGTGGAAAAATATCTGTTAAAACTAGCTGTTATTGGCAGAGAGGTTTGGAATTCTTTCTTATTGGTCTAACTAGGCAGGTCCAAAACTCCATCCCACCAAAACAGGCTGAAAAATCAAAGTCTTTTCAAACAGATTTTACACTACAAGAGCATGATCATAACTTTCACAATTGCATAGTATTAGTCCAACCTCATATTGTGGAAATATATATATACAACACAGGAAAATCACGTGTTTGACTGCACTAGGCCTTTAATCAATGTATTCATAGTAATAGCTAGACTGCATATACCTGTATACGGTTCCCAGCTGTATGTAGTGAAAGGCATCGATCTTCATCAGTAAAGCCTTTTGGACATCATAGTGCAGTCCTCTGACAACAAAGTTAGGTATGTACTCGTACTCTCGCAAGCCCTCTGGGTACTAAGGCAACAGAGAATGAGATGTTATCACTAAAGCTTGGAGAGGAACAGAAACAAGCATCTATGTTTATCACCATTTATTGGAGATGGACGTGTAAAACTGTCTTGGAGATGGACGTGTAAAACTGTCTTGGAGATGGACGTGTAAAACTGTCTTGGAGATGGACGTGTAAAACTGTCTTGGAGATGGACGTGTAAAACTGTCTTGGAGATGGACGTGTAAAACTGTCTTGGAGATGGACATGTAAAACTGTCTTGGAGATGGACGTGTAAAACTGTCTAAACTTAAGACACGGTTTTATAACGCTCAGTCAAATATTCTTTCTTTGAACATAGGCTTTGCAGAAAGTCCACTTACACCAATTCTCATGGGAAGATCTTGAAAAGGCTGAATATAAAAAAAACACTACTTTAACTCATTTTTCTCCAATGATTTTCTCACCACTATTAGAAGATAAATGTGTCAACTTTAACAGGGTGACACTGGCAGTATAAATGGAATCTCTCTCTATTTGGAAAAATATGGCAAGTGTTGAATCAAATGGGGGGGGGGGGGGGGTTGTGAAGGTTACAAACAAAGACATGGCCTGTGCTTTGTCAAGTCCAACAGAATGACATAATATAACAGTTTCCAGTTAATATGATTTGATTAATATGCATCTGGAGCAGAATGGTCTTTCATGTGACAGTGAGTGCAGTCTTATGCCAGTGCTAGTTAGGCCTGCCAACGACCAAAGCATTTGGTTATACTGCACAAACAGACCCGGGGCCGTATGCACAAAGCATCGTAGAAAAGGTCATAGGAATCACGTTGAAACATGTTTCAGGAGAACAACAACAAAAACTCTCATAGTAGGTTTTAAGATGGCACAGCTCAGACAAAACTGAGCCAGGAGTCAAATCAACTCATAGAAAGTTCTCTCTCTCATCTGGTAATCACGACAGTTTGAGGTACCGCAAAGGAAAGAGAGATGATGACGTTGATTGACATTGTTGCAAATTACAGGGAATACTAATCGCGATGAGACATTGTCAAGTTGTGAACTCTATAGAAGTCTTCAGACCACCACAGTGAATGTGACTGTTGCATCAAATGTTGCAATGTTTAAACAATATAATTTCCACCTATTGTGCTCCAAAGGGATAACTTGAAATAACATGATATAGGTTCATTAAATTATCAAAAGAAGAAAAAAATTATTATTATTAGCCTAGTAGTTATTAATTATTTAGGCATATCACGTGAAATGGGCCTTGTGAAATCATTTTCAAAAGCATTCATTGTGGCATTCAATGGCAAATTGGCATGCCAATGACCATAGGAGCTGTTTGTGCCAACGTGACAACTCCTATGATTGTTGTGCTGTCAGAACATAGGAGTTTTGAGTGACAACGACCATAGAAGTTGGCTATATTTGTTTATGCCTTCTTGCCAACTCCTATTGGCAAAACACGACAAACAGATGTGGGAAACCAGACTGGAAAAACAGACTCTGGTCCCAGATCAGTTTTGTGCCGTCTTGCCAACTTCCTGTGGTCATTGTAATGCCAAACCTGCCCCCCCGACGAGGAATTGGCAATACAACACAAACTTGGTATAAGATTTTCCATCTAAAACGGACACATGAGCACCAACATGTGAAGTTTATAGGAGCATGTCAAATGAAAGATAAGAGTCTATATTTTTGAGAAATTAATTCAAATATAATTATTTATATAATTTTCCGTCCCAAAAATTCGCAGTAAGCAAAGGCTCAGATCATTTCTAATGTCTCTCCCTCGTGTAGGGAGGATAATGAAAGTTCACAAAAGTAACAAGAAAAGGTAGACCTAGTAAATAGTTAGTGTGTTTACTGATATCAAGTTTGTTTATTAATTATTATGTGATTAAAACTCATAATTATTTTACCAAATTGGTAGCGGATTCACCAAGAAAAAAATCTGAATTACTGTAATTGAATTGGCTACAATGGGATATCATAGTTGGACACAAATCAGTTGGATCACCTGCTACTGTCCTCCCTTCCACTGGCTGTTATGTTCATCTCATTACTGTTTTTTTTCTCTTTCTGTCATCTGGTGGTCAAAGCAAGACATTTACAAATGATTTAGCACTGGTCTGACACAAAGCTAGAATCACTATGTATACGGATGATTCCACACTGTACATGTCAGCACCCAAAGTCAGTGAGCTCACTAATAATCTAAATAAGGAGTTACGGTCAGTATCCTAATGGGTGATTCATAATAAACTGGTCTTAAATACATCTTCAACTAAAAGCATTGTATTGGGTTCAGAACATTCTCTAAGACGTAAACCTCAACAGGAGTTGTGTATAAATGGTGTGACCATTCAGCCAGTTGAGGAAGATGAACTCCTAAGTATATCATCGGATGGTCAATTATCATGGTCAAGACATACTGACAAAGTTGTTGTGAAGATGGGGAGGAGTATGTCTGTTTTAAAAAGATGTTGTGGTTTTTTTTTTACACAAAAATCAACTGTACTAGTTATTCAGGTTCTGGTCTTGTCCCAGTTTAATTACTGTCTGGTAATATGGTCAAGTGCAGCAAAGAAAGACTTAGCAAAGCTGCAGCTGGCTCAAAACAGAGCAGCACGCCTTGTCCTTAACTGCAATTTCTTAAACATATTTAACCTTTATTTAACTAGGCAAGTCAGTTAAGAACAAATTCGTATTTACAATGATGGCCTACCGGGGAACAGTGGGTTAACTGCCTTGTTCAGGTGCAGAACGACAGATATTTACCTTGTCAGCTCGGAGATTCGATCTAGCAACCTTTCGGATACTGGCCCAACGCTCTAACCACTAGGCTACCTGCCGCCCCTCTACTCTAACCACTAGGTTACCTGCCGCCCCTCCACTCTAACCACTAGGTTACCTGCCGCCCCTCCACTCTAACCACTAGGTTACCTGCCGCCCCTCCACTCTAACCACTAGGTTACCTGCCGCCCCTCCACTCTAACCACTAGGTTACCTGCCGCCCCTCCACTCTAACTACTAGGTTACCTGCCGCCCCACAGAGAACTAACATCAACAACATGCCAGTCTTTCCTGGTTGAGGGTTGACAAGAGATTAACTGCTTCTCTTCTAGTTTTTATGAGAAATATTACTGTGATGACAATTCCAGATTGTCTTCATAAATCAAATACCATTCAGCTCAGACACCCATACATACCCCACAAGACATGCCACCAGGGGTCTCTTCAGACACCCCATCCATACCCCGCAAGACATGCCACCAGGGGTCTCTTCAGACACCCATCCATATCCCACAAGACATGCCACCAGGGGTCTCTTCAGACACCCCCATCCATACCCCACACGACATGCCACCAGGGGTCTTTTCAGACACCCATCCATACCCCACAAGACATGCCACCAGGGGTCTCTTCAAGTCCAAAACTAATTCACAGCAACTATACAGAGCCATGATCACATGGAACTCCCTTCCATCTCCTATTACTCAAGCAAACAAAACTACCTAAAAAAAAGTTAAGATTAAACAGCATCTCGTGGAATGGCGGGGACTGTGAGGGACACACACAAACAAACGTACACACAGACACACATTTTTTTTGTTGCATTATTTGTATTATGCATTTGTTTGTTTGTATATCGTTGTATTTCACATTTGTGTGACTGTCCTTGTCTATCAGTGTTCCAGTGTTTTGTTACTTGTCATGTTTTGTGGTTTTTGTGGAACCCCAGGAAGAGTAGCTGCTGCCTATGCAAAAAGTTATTTATTTTACATTTTTTATTTAACCTTAATTTAATCAAGGGCAAGTCAGTTAAGAACAAATTCTTCTTTACAATGACGGCCTACACCGGCCAAACCTGGACGACGCTGGGCCAATTGTGCGCCGCCCTATGGGACTCCCAAACATGGCCGGTTGCTATGGGGATCCGAATAAACCAATAAATACTGTATTTATTGAGAGAATGCCAAGAGTGTGCAAAGCTGTCATCAAGGCAAAGGGTGGCTACTTTGAAGAATCTAAAATCTAAAATTTGTTTAACACTTTTTTGGTTACTACATGATTCCATGTGTTATTTCATAGTTTTGATGTCTTCACTATTATTCTACAATGTAGAAAATAGTAAAAATAAAGAAAAACCCTTGAATGAGTAGGTTTGTCCAAACTTTTGACTGGTAATGTATATATATTTTTTTTTTACACTGTTTGGACAGGCGACCTAAAAAACTGCTTAGGCGGCTCGCCCAAGGATTACAATGGCAGACAAATCACTGGAATGGTTAACAGTGCCCTGCCAGAGAATCTCAGGCTGCATCCTGGCTCGTAGGGAGATAAAATATCTGAGATATAGGATGGCGACTGTACTGTGATGTCCAAACTTGTGAAACAGAGATGTCTATGATTGTTTCAGATTTTGTCAGGTCCGGAACAACCAAATGTCGACTTGTTTGGGGGCGGAGCTCATTAAAATAATAGCCAGTGTGTAGAATGACACCCAAATATGCAAAATAAGGATATTGCATATTTCTACCTTTGTGTACCTATTTAGGATAAATCACCATGAAGAGAATGATATTCATAATAATGCAGGTCAGGGATTCATCATGTAATTCTGTTACCATAATGCCATAACCGGATGTAAATCCACTTCACCTGCTGTAATTCAATCGAGTACAGGCTTAACTGAATGAACAAAGACGGAATGCAAGATGTAATTTTATTAAATAATCTGCCAAATTGCCTCGTCTCAGAGGGAAGATCCTAGGAGCCAGATGATGTGATGGCAGATAGCCCCTATGCGGTACTGCTGGCATCAGAACAACCGTGTTGGGGTGAAGGAGTTCTAATGACGGGCATTAAGGATATTATAGCTGGTGGTGGTAGGGAGGTGGATGTAGGGATATTATAGCTGGTGGTGGTAGGGAGGTGGATGTAGGGATATTATAGCTGGTGGTGGTAGGGAGGTGGATGTAGGGATATTATAGCTGGTGGTGGTAGGGAGGTGGATGTAGGGATATTATAGCTGGTGGTGGTAGGGAGGTGGATGTAGGGATATTATAGCTGGTGGTGGTAGGGAGGTGGATGTAGGGATATTATAGCTGGTGGTGGTAGGGAGGTGGATGTAGGGATATTATAGCTGGTGGTGGTAGGGAGGTGGATGTAGGGATATTATAGCTGGTGGTGGTAGGGAGGTGGATGTAGGGATATTATAGCTGGTGGTGGTAGGGAGGTGGATGTAGGGATATTATAGCTGGTGGTAGTAGAGAGGTGGATGTAGGGATATTATAGCTGGTGGTGGTAGGGATATTATAGCTGGTGGTGGTAGGGAAGTGGATGTAGGGATATTATAGCTGGTGGTGGTAGAGAGGTGGATGTAGGGATATTATAGCTGCTGGTGGTAGGGATATTATAGCTGGTGGTGGTAGGGAGGTGGATGTAGGGATATTATAGCTGGTGATGGTAGGGAGGTGGATGTAGGGATATTATAGCTGGTGGTGGTAGGGAGGTGGATGTAGGGATATTATAGCTGGTGGTGGTAGGGAGGTGGATGTAGGGATATTATAGCTGGTGGTGGTAGGAATGTGGATGTAGGGATATTATAGCTGGTGGTGGTAGGGAGGTGGATGTAGGGATATTATAGCTGGTGGTGGTAGGGAAGTGGATGTAGGGATATTATAGCTGGTGGTGGTAGGGAGGTGGATGTAGGGATATTATAGCTGGTGGTGGTAGGGATATTATAGCTGGTGGTGGTAGGGAAGTGGATGTAGGGATATTATAGCTGGTGGTGGTAGGGAAGTGGATGTAGGGATATTATAGCTGGTGGTGGTAGGGAAGTGGATGTAGGGATATTATAGCTGGTGGTGGTAGGGAGGTGGATGTAGGGATATTATAGCTGGTGGTGGTAGGGAGGTGGATGTAGGGATATTATAGCTGGTGGTGGTAGGGAGGTGGATGTAGGGATATTATAGCTGGTGGTGGTAGGGAAGTGGATGTAGGGATATTATAGCTGGTGGTGGTAGGGAGGTGGATGTAGGGATATTATAGCTGGTGGTGGTAGGGAGGTGGATGTAGGGATATTATAGCTGGTGGTGGTAGGCAGGTGGATGTAGGGATATTATAGCTGGTGGTGGTAGAGAGGTGGATGTAGGGATATTATAGCTGGTGGTGGTAGGCAGGTGGATGTAGGGATATTATAGCTGGTGGTGGTAGGGAAGTGGATGTAGGGATATTATAGCTGGTGGTGGTAGGGAGGTGGATGTAGGGATATTATAGCTGGTGGTGGTAGGGATATTATAGCTGGTGGATGTAGGGATATTATAGCTGGTGGTGGTAGGGAGGTGGATGTAGGGATATTATAGCTGGTGGTGGTAGGGAGGTGGATGTAGGGATATTATAGCTGGTGGTGGTAGGGAGGTGGATGTAGGGATATTATAGCTGGTGGTGGTAGGGAGGTGGATGTAGGGATATTATAGCTGGTGGTGGTAGGGAGGTGGATGTAGGGATATTATAGCTGGTGGTGGTAGGGATATTATAGCTGGTGGATGTAGGGATATTATAGCTGGTGGTGGTAGGGAGGTGGATGTAGGGATATTATAGCTGGTGGAGGTAGGGAGGTGGATGTAGGGATATTATAGCTGGTGGTGGTAGGGAGGTGGATGTAGGGATATTATAGCTGGTGGTGGTAGGGAGGTGGGTGTAGGGATATTATAGCTGGTGGTGGTAGGGAGGTGGATGTAGGGATATTATAGCTGGTGGTGGTAGGGAGGTGGATGTAGGGATATTATAGCTGGTGGTGGTAGGGAGGTGGATGTAGGGATATTATAGCTGGTGGTGGTAGGGAGGTGGATGTAGGGATATTATAGCTGGTGGTGGTAGGGAGGTGGATGTAGGGATATTATAGCTGGTGGTGGTAGGGAGGTGGATGTAGGGATATTATAGCTGGTGGATGTAGGGATATTATAGCTGGTGGTGGTAGGGAGGTGGATGTAGGGATATTATAGCTGGTGGTGGTAGGGAGGTGGATGTAGGGATATTATAGCTGGTGGTGGTAGGGAGGTGGATGTAGGGATATTATAGCTGGTGGTGGTAGGGAGGTGGATGTAGGGATATTATAGCTGGTGGTGGTAGGGAGGTGGATGTAGGGATATTATAGCTGGTGGTGGTAGGGAGGTGGATGTAGGGATATTATAGCTGGTGGTGGTAGGGAGGTGGATGTAGGGATATTATAGCTGGTGGTGGTAGGGAGGTGGATGTAGGGATATTATAGCTGGTGGTGGTAGGGAGGTGGATGTAGGGATATTATAGCTGGTGGTGGTAGGGAGGTGGATGTAGGGATATTATAGCTGGTGGTGGTAGGGAGGTGGATGTAGGGATATTATAGCTGGTGGTGGTAGGGAGGTGGATGTAGGGATATTATAGCTGGTGGTGGTAGGGAGGTGGATGTAGGGATATTATAGCTGGTGGTGGATGTAGGGATATTATAGCTGGTGGAGGTAGGGAGGTGGATGTAGGGATATTATAGCTGGTGGTGGTAGGGAGGTGGATGTAGGGATATTATAGCTGGTGGTGGATGTAGGGATATTATAGCTGGTGGTGGTAGGGAGGTGGATGTAGGGATATTATAGCTGGTGGTGGTAGGGAGGTGGATGTAGGGATATTATAGCTGGTGGTGGTAGGGAGGTGGATGTAGGGATATTATAGCTGGTGGTGGTAGGGAGGTGGATGTAGGGATATTATAGCTGGTGGTGGTAGGGAGGTGGATGTAGGGATATTATAGCTGGTGGTGGTAGGGAGGTGGATGTAGGGATATTATAGCTGGTGGTGGATGTAGGGATATTATAGCTGGTGGAGGTAGGGAGGTGGATGTAGGGATATTATAGCTGGTGGTGGTAGGGAGGTGGATGTAGGGATATTATAGCTGGTGGTGGATGTAGGGATATTATAGCTGGTGGTGGTAGGGAGGTGGATGTAGGGATATTATAGCTGGTGGTGGTAGGGAGGTGGATGTAGGGATATTATAGCTGGTGGTGGTAGGGAGGTGGATGTAGGGATATTATAGCTGGTGGTGGATGTAGGGATATTATAGCTGGTGGTGGTAGGGAGGTGGATGTAGGGATATTATAGCTGGTGGTGGTAGGGAGGTGGATGTAGGGATATTATAGCTGGTGGTGGTAGGGAGGTGGATGTAGGGATATTATAGCTGGTGGTGGTAGGGAGGTGGATGTAGGGATATTATAGCTGGTGGTGGTAGGGAGGTGGATGTAGGGATATTATAGCTGGTGGTGGTAGGGAGGTGGATGTAGGGATATTATAGCTGGTGGTGGTAGGGAGGTGGATGTAGGGATATTATAGCTGGTGGTGGTAGGGAGGTGGATGTGGGGATATTATAGCTGGTGGTGGTAGGGAGGTGGATGTAGGGATATTATATCTGGTGGTGGATGTAGGGATATTATAGCTGGTGGTGGTAGGGAGGTGGATGTAGGGATATTATAGCTGGTGGTGGTAGGGAGGTGGATGTAGGGATATTATAGCTGGTGGTGGTAGGGATATTATAGCTGGTGGATGTAGGGATATTATAGCTGGTGGTGGTAGGGAGGTGGATGTAGGGATATTATAGCTGGTGGTGGTAGGGAGGTGGATGTAGGGGATATTATAGCTGGTGGTGGTAGGGAGGTGGATGTAGGGATATTATAGCTGGTGGTGGTAGGGAGGTGGATGTAGGGATATTATAGCTGGTGGATGTAGGGATATTATAGCTGGTGGATGTAGGGATATTATAGCTGGTGGATGTAGGGATATTATAGCTGGTGGATGTAGGGATATTATAGCTGGTGGTGGTAGGGAGGTGGATGTAGGGATATTATAGCTGGTGGTGGTAGGGAGGTGGATGTAGGGATATTATAGCTGGTGGTGGTAGGGAGGTGGATGTAGGGATATTATAGCTGGTGGTGGTAGGGAGGTGGATGTAGGGATATTATAGCTGGTGGTGGTAGGGAGGTGGATGTAGGGATATTATAGCTGGTGGTGGTAGGGAAGTGGATGTAGGGATATTATAGCTGGTGGTGGTAGGGAGGTGGATGTAGGGATATTATAGCTGGTGGTGGTAGGGAGGTGGATGTAGGGATATTATAGCTGGTGGATGTAGGGATATTATAGCTGGTGGTGGTAGGGAGGTGGATGTAGGGATATTATAGCTGGTGGTGATAGGGAGGTGGATGTAGGGATATTATAGCTGGTGGTGGTAGGGATATTATAGCTGGTGGTGGTAGGGAGGTGGATGTAGGGATATTATAGCTGGTGGTGGTAGGGAGGTGGATGTAGGGATATTATAGCTGGTGGTGATAGGGAGGTGGATGTAGGGATATTATAGCTGGTGGTGGTAGGCAGGTGGATGTAGGGATATTATAGCTGGTGGTGGTAGAGAGGTGGATGTAGGGATATTATAGCTGGTGGTGGTAGGCAGGTGGATGTAGGGATATTATAGCTGGTGGTGGTAGGGAAGTGGATGTAGGGATATTATAGCTGGTGGTGGTAGGGAGGTGGATGTAGGGATATTATAGCTGGTGGTGGTAGGGATATTATAGCTGGTGGATGTAGGGATATTATAGCTGGTGGTGGTAGGGAGGTGGATGTAGGGATATTATAGCTGGTGGTGGTAGGGAGGTGGATGTAGGGATATTATAGCTGGTGGTGGTAGGGAGGTGGATGTAGGGATATTATAGCTGGTGGTGGTAGGGAGGTGGATGTAGGGATATTATAGCTGGTGGTGGTAGGGAGGTGGATGTAGGGATATTATAGCTGGTGGTGGTAGGGATATTATAGCTGGTGGATGTAGGGATATTATAGCTGGTGGTGGTAGGGAGGTGGATGTAGGGATATTATAGCTGGTGGAGGTAGGGAGGTGGATGTAGGGATATTATAGCTGGTGGTGGTAGGGAGGTGGATGTAGGGATATTATAGCTGGTGGTGGTAGGGAGGTGGATGTAGGGATATTATAGCTGGTGGTGGTAGGGAGGTGGATGTAGGGATATTATAGCTGGTGGTGGTAGGGAGGTGGATGTAGGGATATTATAGCTGGTGGTGGTAGGGAGGTGGATGTAGGGATATTATAGCTGGTGGTGGTAGGGAGGTGGATGTAGGGATATTATAGCTGGTGGTGGTAGGGAGGTGGATGTAGGGATATTATAGCTGGTGGTGGTAGGGAGGTGGATGTAGGGATATTATAGCTGGTGGTGGTAGGGAGGTGGATGTAGGGATATTATAGCTGGTGGTGGTAGGGATATTATAGCTGGTGGTGGTAGGGAGGTGGATGTAGGGATATTATAGCTGGTGGTGGTAGGGAGGTGGATGTAGGGATATTATAGCTGGTGGTGGTAGGGAGGTGGATGTAGGGATATTATAGCTGGTGGTGGTAGGGAGGTGGATGTAGGGATATTATAGCTGGTGGTGGTAGGGAGGTGGATGTAGGGATATTATAGCTGGTGGTGGTAGGGAGGTGGATGTAGGGATATTATAGCTGGTGGTGGTAGGGAGGTGGATGTAGGGATATTATAGCTGGTGGTGGTAGGGAGGTGGATGTAGGGATATTATAGCTGGTGGTGGTAGGGAGGTGGATGTAGGGATATTATAGCTGGTGGTGGTAGGGAGGTGGATGTAGGGATATTATAGCTGGTGGTGGTAGGGAGGTGGATGTAGGGATATTATAGCTGGTGGTGGTAGGGAGGTGGATGTAGGGATATTATAGCTGGTGGTGGTAGGGAGGTGGATGTAGGGATATTATAGCTGGTGGTGGTAAGGAGGTGGATGTAGGGATATTATAGCTGGTGGTGGATGTAGGGATATTATAGCTGGTGGAGGTAGGGAGGTGGATGTAGGGATATTATAGCTGGTGGTGGTAGGGAGGTGGATGTAGGGATATTATAGCTGGTGGTGGATGTAGGGATATTATAGCTGGTGGTGGTAGGGAGGTGGATGTAGGGATATTATAGCTGGTGGTGGTAGGGAGGTGGATGTAGGGATATTATAGCTGGTGGTGGATGTAGGGATATTATAGCTGGTGGTGGTAGGGAGGTGGATGTAGGGATATTATAGCTGGTGGTGGTAGGGAGGTGGATGTAGGGATATTATAGCTGGTGGTGGTAGGGAGGTGGATGTAGGGATATTATAGCTGGTGGTGGTAGGGAGGTGGATGTAGGGATATTATAGCTGGTGGTGGTAGGGAGGTGGATGTAGGGATATTATAGCTGGTGGTGGTAGGGAGGTGGATGTAGGGATATTATAGCTGGTGGTGGTAGGGAGGTGGATGTAGGGATATTATAGCTGGTGGTGGTAGGGAGGTGGATGTAGGGATATTATAGCTGGTGGTGGTAGGGAGGTGGATGTAGGGATATTATAGCTGGTGGTGGATGTAGGGATATTATAGCTGGTGGTGGTAGGGAGGTGGATGTAGGGATATTATAGCTGGTGGTGGTAGGGAGGTGGATGTAGGGATATTATAGCTGGTGGTGGTAGGGATATTATAGCTGGTGGATGTAGGGATATTATAGCTGGTGGTGGTAGGGAGGTGGATGTAGGGATATTATAGCTGGTGGTGGTAGGGAGGTGGATGTAGGGATATTATAGCTGGTGGTGGTAGGGAGGTGGATGTAGGGATATTATAGCTGGTGGTGGTAGGGAGGTGGATGTAGGGATATTATAGCTGGTGGATGTAGGGATATTATAGCTGGTGGATGTAGGGATATTATAGCTGGTGGATGTAGGGATATTATAGCTGGTGGATGTAGGGATATTATAGCTGGTGGTGGTAGGGAGGTGGATGTAGGGATATTATAGCTGGTGGTGGTAGGGAGGTGGATGTAGGGATATTATAGCTGGTGGTGGTAGGGAGGTGGATGTAGGGATATTATAGCTGGTGGTGGTAGGGAGGTGGATGTAGGGATATTATAGCTGGTGGTGGTAGGGAGGTGGATGTAGGGATATTATAGCTGGTGGTGGTAGGGAGGTGGATGTAGGGATATTATAGCTGGTGGTGGTAGGGAGGTGGATGTAGGGATATTATAGCTGGTGGTGGTAGGGAGGTGGATGTAGGGATATTATAGCTGGTGGATGTAGGGATATTATAGCTGGTGGTGGTAGGGAGGTGGATGTAGGGATATTATAGCTGGTGGTGGTAGGGAGGTGGATGTAGGGATATTATAGCTGGTGGTGGTAGGGATATTATAGCTGGTGGTGGTAGGGAGGTGGATGTAGGGATATTATAGCTGGTGGTGGTAGGGAGGTGGATGTAGGGATATTATAGCTGGTGGTGGTAGGGAGGTGGATGTAGGGATATTATAGCTGGTGGTGGTAGGGAGGTGGATGTAGGGATATTATAGCTGGTGGTGGTAGGGAGGTGGATGTAGGGATATTATAGCTGGTGGTGGTAGGGAGGTGGATGTAGGGATATTATAGCTGGTGGTGGTAGGGAGGTGGATGTAGGGATATTATAGCTGGTGGTGGTAGGGAGGTGGATGTAGGGATATTATAGCTGGTGGTGGTAGGGAGGTGGATGTAGGGATATTATAGCTGGTGGTGGTAGGGAGGTGGATGTAGGGATATTATAGCTGGTGGTGGTAGGGAGGTGGATGTAGGGATATTATAGCTGGTGGTGGTAGGGAGGTGGATGTAGGGATATTATAGCTGGTGGTGGTAGGGAGGTGGATGTAGGGATATTATAGCTGGTGGATGTAGGGATATTATAGCTGGTGGTGGATGTAGGGATATTATAGCTGGTGGTGGTAGGGAGGTGGATGTAGGGATATTATAGCTGGTGGTGGTAGGGAGGTGGATGTAGGGATATTATAGCTGGTGGTGGTAGGGAGGTGGATGTAGGGATATTATAGCTGGTGGTGGTAGGGAGGTGGATGTAGGGATATTATAGCTGGTGGTGGTAGGGAGGTGGATGTAGGGATATTATAGCTGGTGGTGGTAGGGAGGTGGATGTAGGGATATTATAGCTGGTGGTGGTAGGGAGGTGGATGTAGGGATATTATAGCTGGTGGTGGTAGGGAGGTGGATGTAGGGATATTATAGCTGGTGGTGGTAGGGAGGTGGATGTAGGGATATTATAGCTGGTGGTGGTAGGGAGGTGGATGTAGGGATATTATAGCTGGTGGTGGTAGGGAGGTGGATGTAGGGATATTATAGCTGGTGGTGGTAGGGAGGTGGATGTAGGGATATTATAGCTGGTGGATGTAGGGATATTATAGCTGGTGGTGGTAGGGAGGTGGATGTAGGGATATTATAGCTGGTGGTGGTAGGGAGGTGGATGTAGGGATATTATAGCTGGTGGTGGTAGGGAGGTGGATGTAGGGATATTATAGCTGGTGGTGGTAGGGAGGTGGATGTAGGGATATTATAGCTGGTGGTGGTAGGGAGGTGGATGTAGGGATATTATAGCTGGTGGTGGTAGGGAGGTGGATGTAGGGATATTATAGCTGGTGGTGGTAGGGAGGTGGATGTAGGGATATTATAGCTGGTGGTGGTAGGGAGGTGGATGTAGGGATATTATAGCTGGTGGTGGTAGGGAGGTGGATGTAGGGATATTATAGCTGGTGGTGGTAGGGAGGTGGATGTAGGGATATTATAGCTGGTGGTGGTAGGGAGGTGGATGTAGGGATATTATAGCTGGTGGTGGTAGGGAGGTGGATGTAGGGATATTATAGCTGGTGGTGGTAGGGAGGTGGATGTAGGGATATTATAGCTGGTGGTGGTAGGGAGGTGGATGTAGGGATATTATAGCTGGTGGTGGTAGGGAGGTGGATGTAGGGATATTATAGCTGGTGGTGGTAGGGAGGTGGATGTAGGGATATTATAGCTGGTGGTGGTAGGGAGGTGGATGTAGGGATATTATAGCTGGTGGTGGTAGGGAGGTGGATGTAGGGATATTATAGCTGGTGGTGGTAGGGAGGTGGATGTAGGGATATTATAGCTGGTGGTGGTAGGGAGGTGGATGTAGGGATATTATAGCTGGTGGTGGTAGGGAGGTGGATGTAGGGATATTATAGCTGGTGGTGGTAGGGAGGTGGATGTAGGGATATTATAGCTGGTGGTGGTAGGGATATTATAGCTGGTGGTGGTAGGGAGTGGATGTAGGGATATTATAGCTGGTGGTGGTAGGGAGGTGGATGTAGGGATATTATAGCTGGTGGTGGTAGGGAGGTGGATGTAGGGATATTATAGCTGGTGGTGGTAGGGATATTATAGCTGTGGTGGTAGGGAGTGGATGTAGGGATATTATAGCTGGTGGTGGTAGGGAGGTGGATGTAGGGATATTATAGCTGGTGGTGGTAGGGAGGTGGATGTAGGGATATTATAGCTGGTGGTGGTAGGGAGGTGGATGTAGGGATATTATAGCTGGTGGTGGTAGGGAGGTGGATGTAGGGATATTATAGCTGGTGGTGGTAGGGAGGTGGATGTAGGGATATTATAGCTGGTGGTGGTAGGGAGGTGGATGTAGGGATATTATAGCTGGTGGTGGTAGGGAGGTGGATGTAGGGATATTATAGCTGGTGGTGGTAGGGAGGTGGATGTAGGGATATTATAGCTGGTGGTGGTAGGGAGGTGGATGTAGGGATATTATAGCTGGTGGTGGTAGGGAGGTGGATGTAGGGATATTATAGCTGGTGGTGGTAGGGAGGTGGATGTAGGGATATTATAGCTGGTGGTGGTAGGGATAGGTGGATGTAGGGATATTATAGCTGGTGGTGGTAGGGAGGTGGATGTAGGGATATTATAGCTGGTGGTGGTAGGGAGGTGGATGTAGGGATATTATAGCTGGTGGTGGTAGGGAGGTGGATGTAGGGATATTATAGCTGGTGGTGGTAGGGAGGTGGATGTAGGGATATTATAGCTGGTGGTGGTAGGGAGGTGGATGTAGGGATATTATAGCTGGTGGTGGTAGGGAGGTGGATGTAGGGATATTATAGCTGGTGGTGGTAGGGAGGTGGATGTAGGGATATTATAGCTGGTGAGTAGGGATTATAGCTGGTGGTGGATGTAGGGATATTATAGCTGGTGGTGGTAGGGAGGTGGATGTAGGGATATTATAGCTGGTGGTGGTAGGGAGGTGGATGTAGGGATATTATAGCTGGTGGTGGATGTAGGGATATTATAGCTGGTGTGGATGTAGGGATATTATAGCTGGTGGTGGTAGGGAGGTGGATGTAGGGATATTATAGCTGGTGGTGGTAGGGAGGTGGATGTAGGGATATTATAGCTGGTGGTGGTAGGGAGGTGGATGTAGGGATATTATAGCTGGTGGTGGTAGGGAGGTGGATGTAGGGATATTATAGCTGGTGGTGGTAGGGAGGTGGATGTAGGGATATTATAGCTGGTGGTGGTAGGGAGGTGGATGTAGGGATATTATAGCTGGTGGTGGTAGGGAGGTGGATGTAGGGATATTATAGCTGGTGGTGGTAGGAGGTGGATGTAGGGATATTATAGCTGGTGGTGGTAGGGATATTATAGCTGGTGGTGGTAGGGAGGTGGATGTAGGGATATTATAGCTGGTGGTGGTAGGGAGGTGATGTAGTCCCTACATCCACCTCCCTACCACCACCAGCTATAATATCCCTACATCCACCTCCCTACCACCACCAGCTATAATATCCCTACCACCACCAGCTATAATATCCCTACATCCACCTCCTACCACCACCAGCTATAATATCCCTACATCCACCTCCCTACCACCACCAGCTATAATATCCCTACATCCACCTCCCTACCACCACCAGCTATAATATCCCTACATCCACCTCCCTACCACCACCAGCTATAATATCCCTACATCCACCTCCCTACCACCACCAGCTATAATATCCCTACATCCACCTCCCTACCACCACCAGCTATAATATCCCTACATCCACCTCCCTACCACCACCAGCTATAATATCCCTACATCCACCTCCCTACCACCACCAGCTATAATATCCCTACATCCACCACCAGCTATAATATCCCTACATCCACCACCAGCTATAATATCCCTACATCCACCTCCCTACCACCACCAGCTATAATATCCCTACATCCACCTCCCTACCACCACCAGCTATAATATCCCTACATCCACCACCAGCTATATATCCCTACCATCCCACCAGCTATAATATCCCTACATCCACCTCCCTACCACCACCAGCTATAATATCCCTACATCCACCTCCCTACCACCACCAGCTATAATATCCCTACATCCACCTCCCTACCACCACCAGCTATAATATCCCTACATCCACCTCCCTACCACCACCAGCTATAATATCCCTACATCCACCTCCCTACCACCACCAGCTATAATATCCCTACATCCACCTCCCTACCACCACCAGCTATAATATCCCTACATCCACCTCCCTACCACCACCAGCTATAATATCCCTACATCCACCTATCCCTACCACCACCAGCTATAATATCCCTACATCCACCTCCCTACCACCACCAGCTATAATATCCCTACATCCACCTCCCTACCACCACCAGCTATAATATCCCTACATCCACCTCCCTACCACCACCAGCTATAATATCCCTACATCCACCTCCCTACCACCACCAGCTATAATATCCCTACATCCACCTCCCTACCACCACCAGCTATAATATCCCTACATCCACCTCCCTACCACCACCAGCTATAATATCCCTACATCCACCTCCCTACCACCACCAGCTATAATATCCCTACATCCACCTCCCTACCACCACCAGCTATAATATCCCTACATCCACCTCCCTACCACCACCAGCTATAATATCCCTACATCCACCTCCCTACCACCACCAGCTATAATATCCCTACATCCACCTCCCTACCACCACCAGCTATAATATCCCTACATCCACTTCCCTACCACACAGCTATAATATCCCTACCACCACCAGCTATAATATCCCTACATCCACCTCCCTACCACCACCAGCTATAATATCCCTACATCCACCTCCCTACCACCACCAGCTATAATATCCCTACATCCACCTCCCTACCACCACCAGCTATAATATCCCTACCACCACCAGCTATAATATCCCTACATCCACCTCCCTACCACCACCAGCTATAATATCCCTACATCCACCTCCCTACCACCACCAGCTATAATATCCCTACATCCACCTCCCTACCACCACCAGCTATAATATCCCTACATCCACCTCCCTACCACCACCAGCTATAATATCCCTACATCCACCTCCCTACCACCACCAGCTATAATATCCCTACATCCACCTCCCTACCACCACCAGCTATAATATCCCTACATCCACCTCCCTACCACCACCAGCTATAATATCCCTACATCCACCTCCCTACCACCACCAGCTATAATATCCCTACATCCACCACCAGCTATAATATCCCTACATCCACCACCAGCTATAATATCCCTACATCCACCTCCCTACCACCACCAGCTATAATATCCCTACATCCACCTCCCTACCACCACCAGCTATAATATCCCTACATCCACCTCCCTACCACCACCAGCTATAATATCCCTACATCCACCTCCCTACCACCACCAGCTATAATATCCCTACATCCACCTCCCTACCACCACCAGCTATAATATCCCTACATCCACCTCCCTACCACCACCAGCTATAATATCCCTACATCCACCTCCCTACCACCACCAGCTATAATATCCCTACATCCACCTCCCTACCACCACCAGCTATAATATCCCTACATCCACCTCCCTACCACCACCAGCTATAATATCCCTACATCCACCTCCCTACCACCACCAGCTATAATATCCCTACATCCACCTCCCTACCACCACCAGCTATAATATCCCTACATCCACCTCCCTACCACCACCAGCTATAATATCCCTACATCCACCTCCCTACCACCACCAGCTATAATATCCCTACACCACCAGCTAAATACCCTACATCCACCTCCCTACACCACCAGCTATAATATCCCTACATCCACCTACCGCTATAATATCCCTACATCCACCAGCTATAATATCCCTACATCCACCTCCCTACCACCACCAGCTATAATATCCCTACATCCACCTCCCTACCACCACCAGCTATAATATCCCTACATCCACCTCCCTACCACCACCAGCTATAATATCCCTACATCCACCTCCCTACCACCACCAGCTATAATATCCCTACATCCACCTCCCTACCACCACCAGCTATAATATCCCTACATCCACCTCCCTACCACCACCAGCTATAATATCCCTACATCCACCTCCCTACCACCACCAGCTATAATATCCCTACATCCACCTCCCTACCACCACCAGCTATAATATCCCTACATCCACCTCCCTACCACCACCAGCTATAATATCCCTACATCCACCTCCCTACCACCACCAGCTATAATATCCCTACATCCACCTCCCTACCACCACCAGCTATAATATCCCTACATCCACCTCCCTACCACCACCAGCTATAATATCCCTACATCCACCCCTAATCCCTACCACCACCAGCTATAATATCCCTACATCCACCTCCCTACCACCACCAGCTATAATATCCCTACATCCACCTCCCTACCACCACCAGCTATAATATCCCTACATCCACCTCCCTACCACCACCAGCTATAATATCCCTACATCCACCTCCCTACCACCACCAGCTATAATATCCCTACATCCACCTCCCTACCACCACCAGCTATAATATCCCTACATCCACCTCCCTACCACCACCAGCTATAATATCCCTACATCCACCTCCCTACCACCACCAGCTATAATATCCCTACATCCACCTCCCTACCACCACCAGCTATAATATCCCTACATCCACCTCCCTACCACCACCAGCTATAATATCCCTACATCCACCTCCCTACCACCACCAGCTATAATATCCCTACATCCACCTCCCTACCACCACCAGCTATAATATCCCTACATCCACCTCCCTACCACCACCAGCTATAATATCCCTACATCCACCTCCCTACCACCACCAGCTATAATATCCCTACCACCACCAGCTATAATATCCCTACATCCACCTCCCTACCACCACCAGCTATAATATCCCTACATCCACCTCCCTACCACCACCAGCTATAATATCCCTACATCCACCAGCTATAATATCCCTACATCCACCTCCCTACCACCACCAGCTATAATATCCCTACATCCACCTCCCTACCACCACCAGCTATAATATCCCTACATCCACCTCCCTACCACCACCAGCTATAATATCCCTACATCCACCTCCCTACCACCACCAGCTATAATATCCCTACATCCACCTCCCTACCACCACCAGCTATAATATCCCTACATCCACCTCCCTACCACCACCAGCTATAATATCCCTACATCCACCTCCCTACCACCACCAGCTATAATATCCCTACATCCACCTCCCTACCACCACCAGCTATAATATCCCTACATCCACCAGCTATAATATCCCTACATCCACCAGCTATAATATCCCTACATCCACCAGCTATAATATCCCTACATCCACCAGCTATAATATCCCTACATCCACCTCCCTACCACCACCAGCTATAATATCCCTACATCCACCTCCCTACCACCACCAGCTATAATATCCCTACATCCACCTCCCTACCACCACCAGCTATAATATCCCTACATCCACCTCCCTACCACCACCAGCTATAATATCCCTACATCCACCAGCTATAATATCCCTACCACCACCAGCTATAATATCCCTACATCCACCTCCCTACCACCACCAGCTATAATATCCCTACATCCACCTCCCTACCACCACCAGCTATAATATCCCTACATCCACCACCAGCTATAATATCCCTACATCCACCTCCCTACCACCACCAGCTATAATATCCCCACATCCACCTCCCTACCACCACCAGCTATAATATCCCTACATCCACCTCCCTACCACCACCAGCTATAATATCCCTACATCCACCTCCCTACCACCACCAGCTATAATATCCCTACATCCACCTCCCTACCACCACCAGCTATAATATCCCTACATCCACCTCCCTACCACCACCAGCTATAATATCCCTACATCCACCTCCCTACCACCACCAGCTATAATATCCCTACATCCACCTCCCTACCACCACCAGCTATAATATCCCTACATCCACCTCCCTACCACCACCAGCTATAATATCCCTACATCCACCACCAGCTATAATATCCCTACATCCACCTCCCTACCACCACCAGCTATAATATCCCTACATCCACCTCCCTACCACCACCAGCTATAATATCCCTACATCCACCACCAGCTATAATATCCCTACATCCACCTCCCTACCACCACCAGCTATAATATCCCTACATCCACCTCCCTACCTCCACCAGCTATAATATCCCTACATCCACCACCAGCTATAATATCCCTACATCCACCTCCTTACCACCACCAGCTATAATATCCCTACATCCACCTCCCTACCACCACCAGCTATAATATCCCTACATCCACCTCCCTACCACCACCAGCTATAATATCCCTACATCCACCTCCCTACCACCACCAGCTATAATATCCCTACATCCACCTCCCTACCACCACCAGCTATAATATCCCTACATCCACCTCCCTACCACCACCAGCTATAATATCCCTACATCCACCTCCCTACCACCACCAGCTATAATATCCCTACATCCACCTCCCTACCACCACCAGCTATAATATCCCTACATCCACCTCCCTACCACCACCAGCTATAATATCCCTACATCCACCTCCCTACCACCACCAGCTATAATATCCCTACATCCACCTCCCTACCACCACCAGCTATAATATCCCTACATCCACCTCCCTACCACCACCAGCTATAATATCCCTACATCCACCTCCCTACCACCACCAGCTATAATATCCCTACATCCACCTCCCTACCACCACCAGCTATAATATCCCTACCACCACCAGCTATAATATCCCTACATCCACCTCCCTACCACCACCAGCTATAATATCCCTACATCCACCTCCCTACCACCACCAGCTATAATATCCCTACATCCACCTCCCTACCACCACCAGCTATAATATCCCTACATCCACCTCCCTACCACCACCAGCTATAATATCCCTACATCCACCTCCCTACCACCACCAGCTATAATATCCCTACATCCACCTCCCTACCACCACCAGCTATAATATCCCTACATCCACCTCCCTACCACCACCAGCTATAATATCCCTACATCCACCTCCCTACCACCACCAGCTATAATATCCCTACATCCACCTCCCTACCACCACCAGCTATAATATCCCTACATCCACCTCCCTACCTCCACCAGCTATAATATCCCTACATCCACCTCCCTACCACCACCAGCTATAATATCCCTACATCCACCAGCTATAATATCCCTACCACCACCAGCTATAATATCCCTACATCCACCTCCCTACCACCACCAGCTATAATATCCCTACATCCACCTCCCTACCACCACCAGCTATAATATCCCTACATCCACCTCCCTACCACCACCAGCTATAATATCCCTACATCCACCTCCCTACCACCACCAGCTATAATATCCCTACATCCACCTCCCTACCACCACCAGCTATAATATCCCTACATCCACCAGCTATAATATCCCTACCACCACCAGCTATAATATCCCTACATCCACCTCCCTACCACCACCAGCTATAATATCCCTACATCCACTTCCCTACCACCACCAGCTATAATATCCCTACATCCACCTGCCTACCACCACCAGCTATAATATCCCTACATCCACCTCTCTACCACCACCAGCTATAATATCCCTACATCCACCTGCCTACCACCACCAGCTATAATATCCCTACATCCACCTCCCTATCACCACCAGCTATAATATCCCTACATCCACCTCCCTACCACCACCAGCTATAATATCCCTACATCCACCTCCCTACCACCACCAGCTATAATATCCCTACCACCACCAGCTATAATATCCCTACATCCACCTCCCTATCACCACCAGCTATAATATCCCTACATCCACCTCCCTACCACCACCAGCTATAATATCCCTACATCCACCAGCTATAATATCCCTACATCCACCTCCCTACCACCACCAGCTATAATATCCCTACATCCACCTCCCTACCACCACCAGCTATAATATCCCTACATCCACTTCCCTACCACCACCAGCTATAATATCCCTACATCCACCTCCCTACCACCACCAGCTATAATATCCCTACATCCACCTCCCTACCACCACCAGCTATAATATCCCTACATCCACCTCCCTACCACCACCAGCTATAATATCCCTACATCCACCTCCCTACCACCACCAGCTATAATATCCCTACATCCACCTCCCTACCACCACCAGCTATAATATCCCTACATCCACCAGCTATAATATCCCTACATCCACCAGCTATAATATCCCTACATCCACCAGCTATAATATCCCTACATCCACCAGCTATAATATCCCTACATCCACCTCCCTACCACCACCAGCTATAATATCCCTACATCCACCTCCCTACCACCACCAGCTATAATATCCCCTACATCCACCTCCCTACCACCACCAGCTATAATATCCCTACATCCACCTCCCTACCACCACCAGCTATAATATCCCTACATCCACCAGCTATAATATCCCTACCACCACCAGCTATAATATCCCTACATCCACCTCCCTACCACCACCAGCTATAATATCCCTACATCCACCTCCCTACCACCACCAGCTATAATATCCCTACATCCACCACCAGATATAATATCCCTACATCCACCTCCCTACCACCACCAGCTATAATATCCCCACATCCACCTCCCTACCACCACCAGCTATAATATCCCTACATCCACCTCCCTACCACCACCAGCTATAATATCCCTACATCCACCTCCCTACCACCACCAGCTATAATATCCCTACATCCACCTCCCTACCACCACCAGCTATAATATCCCTACATCCACCTCCCTACCACCACCAGCTATAATATCCCTACATCCACCTCCCTACCACCACCAGCTATAATATCCCTACATCCACCTCCCTACCACCACCAGCTATAATATCCCTACATCCACCTCCCTACCACCACCAGCTATAATATCCCTACATCCACCACCAGCTATAATATCCCTACATCCACCTCCCTACCACCACCAGCTATAATATCCCTACATCCACCTCCCTACCACCACCAGCTATAATATCCCTACATCCACCTCCCTACCACCACCAGCTATAATATCCCTACATCCACCACCAGCTATAATATCCCTACATCCACCTCCCTACCACCACCAGCTATAATATCCCTACATCCACCTCCCTACCTCCACCAGCTATAATATCCCTACATCCACCACCAGCTATAATATCCCTACATCCACCTCCCTACCACCACCAGCTATAATATCCCTACATCCACCTCCCTACCACCACCAGCTATAATATCCCTACATCCACCTCCCTACCACCACCAGCTATAATATCCCTACATCCACCTCCCTACCACCACCAGCTATAATATCCCTACATCCACCTCCCTACCACCACCAGCTATAATATCCCTACATCCACCTCCCTACCACCACCAGCTATAATATCCCTACATCCACCACCAGCTATAATATCCCTACATCCACCTCCCTACCACCACCAGCTATAATATCCCTACATCCACCTCCCTACCTCCACCAGCTATAATATCCCTACATCCACCACCAGCTATAATATCCCTACATCCACCTCCCTACCACCACCAGCTATAATATCCCTACATCCACCTCCCTACCACCACCAGCTATAATATCCCTACATCCACCTCCCTACCACCACCAGCTATAATATCCCTACATCCACCTCCCTACCACCACCAGCTATAATATCCCTACATCCACCTCCCTACCACCACCAGCTATAATATCCCTACATCCACCTCCCTACCACCACCAGCTATAATATCCCTACATCCACCTCCCTACCACCACCAGCTATAATATCCCTACATCCACCTCCCTACCACCACCAGCTATAATATCCCTACATCCACCTCCCTACCACCACCAGCTATAATATCCCTACATCCACCTCCCTACCACCACCAGCTATAATATCCCTACATCCACCTCCCTACCACCACCAGCTATAATATCCCTACATCCACCTCCCTACCACCACCAGCTATAATATCCCTACATCCACCTCCCTACCACCACCAGCTATAATATCCCTACATCCACCAGCTATAATATCCCTACATCCACCTCCCTACCACCACCAGCTATAATATCCCTACATCCACCTCCCTACCACCACCAGCTATAATATCCCTACATCCACCTCCCTACCACCACCAGCTATAATATCCCTACATCCACCTCCCTACCACCACCAGCTATAATATCCCTACATCCACCTCCCTACCACCACCAGCTATAATATCCCTACATCCACCTCCCTACCACCACCAGCTATAATATCCCTACACCCACCTCCCTACCACCACCAGCTATAATATCCCTACATCCACCTCCCTACCACCACCAGCTATAATATCCCTACATCCACCTCCCTACCTCCACCAGCTATAATATCCCTACATCCACCTCCCTACCACCACCAGCTATAATATCCCTACATCCACCAGCTATAATATCCCTACCACCACCAGCTATAATATCCCTACATCCACCTCCCTACCACCACCAGCTATAATATCCCTACATCCACCTCCCTACCACCACCAGCTATAATATCCCTACATCCACCTCCCTACCACCACCAGCTATAATATCCCTACATCCACCTCCCTACCACCACCAGCTATAATATCCCTACATCCACCTCCCTACCACCACCAGCTATAATATCCCTACATCCACCAGCTATAATATCCCTACCACCACCAGCTATAATATCCCTACATCCACCTCCCTACCACCACCAGCTATAATATCCCTACATCCACTTCCCTACCACCACCAGCTATAATATCCCTACATCCACCTGCCTACCACCACCAGCTATAATATCCCTACATCCACCTCTCTACCACCACCAGCTATAATATCCCTACATCCACCTGCCTACCACCACCAGCTATAATATCCCTACATCCACCTCCCTACCACCACCAGCTATAATATCCCTACATCCACCTCCCTACCACCACCAGCTATAATATCCCTACATCCACTTCCCTACCACCACCAGCTATAATATCCCTACATCCACCTCCCTACCACCACCAGCTATAATATCCCTACATCCACCTCCCTACCACCACCAGCTATAATATCCCTACATCCACCTCCCTACCACCACCAGCTATAATATCCCTACATCCACTTCCCTACCACCACCAGCTATAATATCCCTACATCCACTTCCCTACCACCACCAGCTATAATATCCCTACATCCACTTCCCTACCACCACCAGCTATAATATCCCTACCACCACCAGCTATAATATCCCTACATCCACCTCCCTACCACCACCAGCTATAATATCCCTACATCCACTTCCCTACCACCACCAGCTATAATATCCCTACATCCACCTCCCTACCACCACCAGCTATAATATCCCTACATCCACATTCCTACCACCACCAGCTATAATATCCCTACATCCACCTCCCTACCACCACCAGCTATAATATCCCTACATCCACCTCCCTACCACCACCAGCTATAATATCCCTACATCCACCTCCCTACCATCACCAGCTATAATATCCCTACATCCACCTCCCTACCACCACCAGCTATAATATCCCTACCACCAGCAGCTATAATATCCCTACATCCACCTCTCTACCACCACCAGCTATAATATCCCTACATCCACTTCCCTACCACCACCAGCTATAATATCCCTACCACCACCAGCTATAATATCCCTACATCCACCTCTCTACTACCACCAGCTATAATATCCCTACATCCACCTCCCTACCACCACCAGCTATAATATCCCTACATCCACCTCCCTACCACCACCAGCTATAATATCCCTACATCCACCTCCCTACCACCACCAGCTATAATATCCCTACATCCACCTCCCTACCACCACCAGCTATAATATCCCTACATCCACCTCCCTACCACCACCAGCTATAATATCCCTACATCCACCTCCCTACCACCACCAGCTATAATATCCCTACATCCACCTCCCTACCACCACCAGCTATAATATCCCTACATCCACCTCCCTACCACCACCAGCTATAATATCCCTACATCCACCTCCCTACCACCACCAGCTATAATATCCCTACATCCACCTCCCTACCACCACCAGCTATAATATCCTTAATGCCCGTCATTAGAACTCCTTCACCCCAACACGGTTGTTCTGATGCCAGCAGTACCGCATAGGGGCTATCTGCCATCACATCATCTGGCTCCTAGGATCTTCCCTCTGAGACGAGGCAATTTGGCAGATTATTTAATAAAATTACATCTTGCATTCCGTCTTTGTTCATTCAGTTAAGCCTGTACTCGATTGAATTACAGCAGGTGAAGTGGATTTACATCCGGTTATGGCATTATGGTAACAGAATTACATGATGAATCCCTGACCTGCATTATTATGAATATCATTCTCTTCATGGTGATTTATCCTAAATAGGTACACAAAGGTAGAAATATGCAATATCCTTATTTTGCATATTTGGGTGTCATTCTACACACTGGCTATTATTTTAATGAGCTCCGCCCCCAAACAAGTCGACATTTGGTTGTTCCGGACCTGACAAAATCTGAAACAATCATAGACATCTCTGTTTCACAAGTTTGGACATCACAGTACAGTCGCCATCCTATATCTCAGATATTTTATCTCCCTACGAGCCAGGATGCAGCCTGAGATTCTCTGGCAGGGCACTGTTAACCATTCCAGTGATTTGTCTGCCATTGTAATCCTTGGGCGAGCCGCCTAAGCAGTTTTTTAGGTCGCCTGTCCAAACAGTGTAAAAAAAAAATATATATACATTACCAGTCAAAAGTTTGGACAAACCTACTCATTCAAGGGTTTTTCTTTATTTTTACTATTTTCTACATTGTAGAATAATAGTGAAGACATCAAAACTATGAAATAACACATGGAATCATGTAGTAACCAAAAAAGTGTTAAACAAATTTTAGATTTTAGATTCTTCAAAGTAGCCACCCTTTGCCTTGATGACAGCTTTGCACACTCTTGGCATTCTCTCAATAAATACAGTATTTATTGGTTTATTCGGATCCCCATAGCAACCGGCCATGTTTGGGAGTCCCATAGGGCGGCGCACAATTGGCCCAGCGTCGTCCAGGTTTGGCCGGTGTAGGCCGTCATTGTAAAGAAGAATTTGTTCTTAACTGACTTGCCCTTGATTAAATTAAGGTTAAATAAAAAATGTAAAATAAATAACTTTTTGCATAGGCAGCAGCTACTCTTCCTGGGGTTCCACAAAAACCACAAAACATGACAAGTAACAAAACACTGGAACACTGATAGACAAGGACAGTCACACAAATGTGAAATACAACGATATACAAACAAACAAATGCATAATACAAATAATGCAACAAAAAAAATGTGTGTCTGTGTGTACGTTTGTTTGTGTGTGTCCCTCACAGTCCCCGCCATTCCACGAGATGCTGTTTAATCTTAACTTTTTTTTAGGTAGTTTTGTTTGCTTGAGTAATAGGAGATGGAAGGGAGTTCCATGTGATCATGGCTCTGTATAGTTGCTGTGAATTAGTTTTGGACTTGAAGAGACCCCTGGTGGCATGTCTTGTGGGGTATGGATGGGTGTCTGAAAAGACCCCTGGTGGCATGTCGTGTGGGGTATGGATGGGGGTGTCTGAAGAGACCCCTGGTGGCATGTCTTGTGGGATATGGATGGGTGTCTGAAGAGACCCCTGGTGGCATGTCTTGCGGGGTATGGATGGGGTGTCTGAAGAGACCCCTGGTGGCATGTCTTGTGGGGTATGTATGGGTGTCTGAGCTGAATGGTATTTGATTTATGAAGACAATCTGGAATTGTCATCACAGTAATATTTCTCATAAAAACTAGAAGAGAAGCAGTTAATCTCTTGTCAACCCTCAACCAGGAAAGACTGGCATGTTGTTGATGTTAGTTCTCTGTGGGGCGGCAGGTAACCTAGTAGTTAGAGTGGAGGGGCGGCAGGTAACCTAGTGGTTAGAGTGGAGGGGCGGCAGGTAACCTAGTGGTTAGAGTGGAGGGGCGGCAGGTAACCTAGTGGTTAGAGTGGAGGGGCGGCAGGTAACCTAGTGGTTAGAGTGGAGGGGCGGCAGGTAACCTAGTGGTTAGAGTAGAGGGGCGGCAGGTAGCCTAGTGGTTAGAGCGTTGGGCCAGTATCCGAAAGGTTGCTAGATCGAATCTCCGAGCTGACAAGGTAAATATCTGTCGTTCTGCACCTGAACAAGGCAGTTAACCCACTGTTCCCCGGTAGGCCATCATTGTAAATACGAATTTGTTCTTAACTGACTTGCCTAGTTAAATAAAGGTTAAATATGTTTAAGAAATTGCAGTTAAGGACAAGGCGTGCTGCTCTGTTTTGAGCCAGCTGCAGCTTTGCTAAGTCTTTCTTTGCTGCACTTGACCATATTACCAGACAGTAATTAAACTGGGACAAGACCAGAACCTGAATAACTAGTACAGTTGATTTTTGTGTAAAAAAAAAACCACAACATCTTTTTAAAACAGACATACTCCTCCCCATCTTCACAACAACTTTGTCAGTATGTCTTGACCATGATAATTGACCATCCGATGATATACTTAGGAGTTCATCTTCCTCAACTGGCTGAATGGTCACACCATTTATACACAACTCCTGTTGAGGTTTACGTCTTAGAGAATGTTCTGAACCCAATACAATGCTTTTAGTTGAAGATGTATTTAAGACCAGTTTATTATGAATCACCCATTAGGATACTGACCGTAACTCCTTATTTAGATTATTAGTGAGCTCACTGACTTTGGGTGCTGACATGTACAGTGTGGAATCATCCGTATACATAGTGATTCTAGCTTTGTGTCAGACCAGTGCTAAATCATTTGTAAATGTCTTGCTTTGACCACCAGATGACAGAAAGAGAAAAAAAACAGTAATGAGATGAACATAACAGCCAGTGGAAGGGAGGACAGTAGCAGGTGATCCAACTGATTTGTGTCCAACTATGATATCCCATTGTAGCCAATTCAATTACAGTAATTCAGATTTTTTTCTTGGTGAATCCGCTACCAATTTGGTAAAATAATTATGAGTTTTAATCACATAATAATTAATAAACAAACTTGATATCAGTAAACACACTAACTATTTACTAGGTCTACCTTTTCTTGTTACTTTTGTGAACTTTCATTATCCTCCCTACACGAGGGAGAGACATTAGAAATGATCTGAGCCTTTGCTTACTGCGAATTTTTGGGACGGAAAATTATATAAATAATTATATTTGAATTAATTTCTCAAAAATATAGACTCTTATCTTTCATTTGACATGCTCCTATAAACTTCACATGTTGGTGCTCATGTGTCCGTTTTAGATGGAAAATCTTATACCAAGTTTGTGTTGTATTGCCAATTCCTCGTCGGGGGGGCAGGTTTGGCATTACAATGACCACAGGAAGTTGGCAAGACGGCACAAAACTGATCTGGGACCAGAGTCTGTTTTTCCAGTCTGGTTTCCCACATCTGTTTGTCGTGTTTTGCCAATAGGAGTTGGCAAGAAGGCATAAACAAATATAGCCAACTTCTATGGTCGTTGTCACTCAAAACTCCTATGTTCTGACAGCACAACAATCATAGGAGTTGTCACGTTGGCACAAACAGCTCCTATGGTCATTGGCATGCCAATTTGCCATTGAATGCCACAATGAATGCTTTTGAAAATGATTTCACAAGGCCCATTTCACGTGATATGCCTAAATAATTAATAACTACTAGGCTAATAATAATAATTTTTTTCTTCTTTTGATAATTTAATGAACCTATATCATGTTATTTCAAGTTATCCCTTTGGAGCACAATAGGTGGAAATTATATTGTTTAAACAT
Organism: Salvelinus fontinalis; assembly: GCF_029448725.1. Taxonomy (NCBI): domain Eukaryota; kingdom Metazoa; phylum Chordata; class Actinopteri; order Salmoniformes; family Salmonidae; genus Salvelinus; species Salvelinus fontinalis. The sequence continues at coordinate 7,606,551 of NC_074673.1, forward strand.
TGCAACATTTGATGCAACAGTCACATTCACTGTGGTGGTCTGAAGACTTCTATAGAGTTCACAACTTGACAATGTCTCATCGCGATTAGTATTCCCTGTAATTTGCAACAATGTCAATCAACGTCATCATCTCTCTTTCCTTTGCGGTACCTCAAACTGTCGTGATTACCAGATGAGAGAGAGAACTTTCTATGAGTTGATTTGACTCCTGGCTCAGTTTTGTCTGAGCTGTGCCATCTTAAAACCTACTATGAGAGTTTTTGTTGTTGTTCTCCTGAAACATGTTTCAACGTGATTCCTATGACCTTTTCTACGATGCTTTGTGCATACGGCCCCGGGTCTGTTTGTGCAGTATAACCAAATGCTTTGGTCGTTGGCAGGCCTAACTAGCACTGGCATAAGACTGCACTCACTGTCACATGAAAGACCATTCTGCTCCAGATGCATATTAATCAAATCATATTAACTGGAAACTGTTATATTATGTCATTCTGTTGGACTTGACAAAGCACAGGCCATGTCTTTGTTTGTAACCTTCACAACCCCCCCCCCCCCCCCATTTGATTCAACACTTGCCATATTTTTCCAAATAGAGAGAGATTCCATTTATACTGCCAGTGTCACCCTGTTAAAGTTGACACATTTATCTTCTAATAGTGGTGAGAAAATCATTGGAGAAAAATGAGTTAAAGTAGTGTTTTTTTTATATTCAGCCTTTTCAAGATCTTCCCATGAGAATTGGTGTAAGTGGACTTTCTGCAAAGCCTATGTTCAAAGAAAGAATATTTGACTGAGCGTTATAAAACCGTGTCTTAAGTTTAGACAGTTTTACACGTCCATCTCCAAGACAGTTTTACATGTCCATCTCCAAGACAGTTTTACACGTCCATCTCCAAGACAGTTTTACACGTCCATCTCCAAGACAGTTTTACACGTCCATCTCCAAGACAGTTTTACACGTCCATCTCCAAGACAGTTTTACACGTCCATCTCCAAGACAGTTTTACACGTCCATCTCCAATAAATGGTGATAAACATAGATGCTTGTTTCTGTTCCTCTCCAAGCTTTAGTGATAACATCTCATTCTCTGTTGCCTTAGTACCCAGAGGGCTTGCGAGAGTACGAGTACATACCTAACTTTGTTGTCAGAGGACTGCACTATGATGTCCAAAAGGCTTTACTGATGAAGATCGATGCCTTTCACTACATACAGCTGGGAACCGTATACAGGTATATGCAGTCTAGCTATTACTATGAATACATTGATTAAAGGCCTAGTGCAGTCAAACACGTGATTTTCCTGTGTTGTATATATATATTTCCACAATATGAGGTTGGACTAATACTATGCAATTGTGAAAGTTATGATCATGCTCTTGTAGTGTAAAATCTGTTTGAAAAGACTTTGATTTTTCAGCCTGTTTTGGTGGGATGGAGTTTTGGACCTGCCTAGTTAGACCAATAAGAAAGAATTCCAAACCTCTCTGCCAATAACAGCTAGTTTTAACAGATATTTTTCCACTCCCCACTCAGACCACTCCAAGACAGTCCTAGCTAAATTCTTGCTTGAGAAATAGCTCTTTGCTAAGAAGCAATTTTTGTTTTTTTAAAAATATTTTTTATTGAAAACAAACAGTTAGCTAGAAATTATTTGATATTGAGATTAAAACGGCTGTATTGGACCTTTAAGCAATGGTAATCCTCTGTGTAACTATACTGTCATGTTTATCTGTGTAACTATACTGTCATGTTTATCTGTGTAACTATACTGTAGATTTACAGTGTTTTACTTTACAGGCCTGATATGCAGTTAATGTTAATGGTTAGCAGTATTTCCTGGTTTAGAAAAAAGAGATTGGTCCAAACGTGTGTGTTCTCTTGTCCCCTGTAGGGGTCTTCACCCGGTACCAGACAAGGAGGTGATTGCCATGTATAATGGCTGCCATGTCCCTCTGGAGAATATGAGTGACTTCTATGGCAAGGTAGGGCCCATATTATCTCCTCCACCCTTCCACAGTCACTATATACAGATCTGTTTCAGTGACCGTCATAAACTGACCCCGTTCCATTTAGCAGCAAGGCCACTCTGCATTGCCAAGTCACCCCCCCCAGTCATTATCAGGTTTCACCCCTTACAGTCAGACACATGATACTGTAGTATTAGGTTTCTACCCTGTAGAGCCCAACCATGGGTAATCTAAGAACACAGACCCAAACCTCACATGCACTAGATAGTTCGCTACTCCATCTACTTCTGATGGCAGATAGACACGGCCTCGTGTTATCTTCCAGTTTTTGGCAGACATGATATTGCGTAGCCTAGTAACACCTCACTTTATGAATGTCTTCTCCTATCTGATCTTTCATATCTGTCCTCCTCCAGAGTTCCCATGGCCACACAATGAAACAATTCATGGACATCTTTTCCCTCCCAGAGATGAACCTTCTGTGCTCTGTTAACGACTACTTCATGAAGCACAATATCGACTACGAGCCCGTCCACCTCTACAAAGACGTCAAGGTAACGAGACCATAACAGTGGTCTTCCAAAGACACCTCGGGTGTGTTCATTTAGGCACAACATGGGGGGGGGGGGGGGGGGGGGGGAACAGTCAGAAAAAGATTAACAGGTACTATCTGAAACAACGTTTTTTTTTAAATATTTTTGCTACGGTGTGCCCTAATGAACACGACCTCTCTCAGGAACCATAGGCAGACCAGAAGGCCAACATCATAATGCTCTTCTCTATGACAAAATGTATTCCAGTAACGTGGCAGTTATGTGCATTAATAGTGAAACCTTGTTGTGACCATTGGTTGTGACGTTGTAGTTATTTTAGTGTGCTTCGTGACAGAGTAGAGGCTTAATTTAGACTTTTGAAAATGTCAGTCTAGTTTTAGAAGAGGCAGCTGTCTGGTCTCTGGTGGCTCTGCCTGCCTGCCTCTTCAGAAGGAGACAGGAGTGAAATCAGGGTTGTGTTTTGTTTCTCTGATGGGCTTGTCAGGGAGGACTGGTACCTGCTTAGTTTCATTCTGCAGTGTCTGTGACAGATCAGTGTCATCGTGATGAAAACCTGGCTTCATGTCTGCTCACTCACAATATATCAAGCTAGAATAGACAACTTCTCAAATGTCACTCCCTTCCCCACCTCCTCTCCCTTTCTCTTCCTATCACTCCCTTGCCTTTCTGTGTCTCTCCTTTCACTCCCTTGTCTTTCTGTGTCTCTCCTTTCACTCCCTTGCCTTTCTCTGTCTCTCCTTTCACTCCCTTGTCTTTCTGTGTCTCTCCTTTCACTCCCTTGCCTTTCTCTGTCTCTCCTTTCACTCCCTTGTCTTTCTGTGTCTCTCCTTTCACTCCCTTCCCTCCTCTCCCTTTCTCTCCCTTTCACTCCCTTGCCTTTCTCTGTCTCTCCTTTCACTCCCTTGTCTTTCTCTGTCTCTCCTTTCACTCCCTTGCCTTTCTCTGTCTCTCCTTTCACTCCCGTCCCTCCTCTCCCTTTCTCTCCCTTTCACTCCCTTGCCTGTCTGTGTCTGTCATTTCACTCCCTTGTCTTTCTGTGTCTCTCCTTTCACTCCCTTCCCTCCTTTCCCTTTCTCTCCCTTTCACTCCCTTGCCTGTCTGTGTCTCTCATTTCACTCCCTTGCCTGTCTGTGTCTCTCCCTTCTCTCCCTTGCCTGTCTGTCTCTCCTTTCTTTCCCTTGCCTTTCTGTGAGTCATTGTTCAGAGGCTCCTTCATCCCAGTGGGGTTGTTCATTTACTCTGCCTGCCTCTGTCAGTGTGAAACTTTGTCCTGGTGCATTAGTTAAATCATGAAGCACAGGGCAAGACACACACACAAACACACACAGACATGCACACGTGTGAGCAGACACACACACACACACACACACACACAGACATGCACACGTGTGAGCACACACACACACACACACACATACACACACACCCCCATTCAGGAGATGTTGGTGTAAAGTTGTAGTCTCATCTACGTAGCAACTACCAACCTTCAAGAGGCTTTCATTTGTATTGAGTAGAGCACACCAGTCACATTAAGGCTGTTTGTTCATGCCAAAGAAACTGTGTGGGACATTCAGCTCAAATCCTATTCTTGATTTTGTTACTTTTTTTGTGTCTTTGTCTTTAGTTCTGTAGTTTTCCAAGGTGACAATCAATCAATCAATCAAATGTATTTATATAGCGCTTCTTACATCAGCTGATATCTCAAAGTGCTGTACAGAAACCCAGCCTAAAACCCCAAACAGCAAGCAATGCAGGTGTAGAAGCACAGTGGCTAGGAAAAACTCCCGGCAACCTAGGAAGAAACCTAGAGAGGAACGAGGCTCTAAGGGGTGGCCAGTCCTCTTCTGGCTGTGCCAGGTGGAGATTATAACAGAACATGGCCAAGATGTTCAAACGTTCATAGATGATCAGCAGGGTCAAATAATAATAATCACAGTGGTTGTAGAGGGTGCAACAGGTCAGCACGTCAGGAGTAAATGTCAGTTGGCTTTTCATAGCCGATCATTCAGAATTAGAGACAGCAGGTGCGGTAGAGAGAGAGAGTCGAAAACAGCACGTCCGGGACAAGGTAGCACGTCCCTGTGAACAGCGCACTGTGTTAGCGCACTGTGTTAGCGCACTGTGTTAGCGCACTGTGTTAGCGCACTGTGTTAGTACACTTTGTCCACTCGGTACTTTTACAAAGTTTTCCAAATACTTTTGATATGGAGGAACAGGGATTGTTTATCGTTCTGCACTCTTCCTTCTCCCATATGGAACGTCGTTTGTAACATGATATATTGTCAAAAGAAACAATTCATTTCCTGTCACAAATTTCAGCCATTGTAATGTCTCTGCCTCTCTGTCTAACAGGAAGCGATAGGAGATGTTCATGTCAAGGGTATTATGTATCGGGCTGTGGAGGCAGATATCGGTAAGGACAACAAGGATCTGTGTGTGATAATAGGGGAAGGGAGTGAAGGGAGTGTCTAATGTATCATGTAATATCTTTACAGATTATCTCTGTGTGTGAACGATAAGAGTATTACATCAAGGCCGTTGTCGTTGTTCTGTCTCATATCTTCAAACAGATTACTAGGAGACATTATTATCCTTCTCACTAGAAGTAATGTTTTTCTGTCCACAATAGCAATCGCTCTCTCCTCGCTCTCCATCCTCTCTCTCCCTCCTCTCTCTCTCTCCTCTCTCTCCCTCCTCTCTCTCCTCTCTCTTTCGCTCTCTCTTCTCTTTCTCACTCTCTTTCTCACTCTCTCCTCTCTCTCTCCCCTCTCTCTCTCTTCTCTTTCTCGCTCTCTCGCTCTCTCTCTCTCTCCCTCCTCTCTCTCTCTTCTCTTTCTCGCTCTCTCCTCTCTCTTTCGCTCTCTCCTCTCTCTCCCTCCTCTCTCTCTCTTCTCTTTCTCGCTCTCTCTCCATCCTCTCTCTCCCTCCTCTCTCTCTCTTCTCTCTCGCTCTCTCCTCTCTCTTTCGCTCTCTCTTCTCTCTCTCCCTCCTCTCTCTCTCCTCTTTCTTGCTCTCTCCTCTCTCTTTCGCTCTCCCTCTCTTCTCTTTCTCGCTCTCTCCTCTCTCTTTCGCTCTCTCCCTCCTCTCTCTCTTCTCTTTCTCGCTCTCTCCTCCCTCTTCCGATCTCTCCCCTCCTCTCTCTCTCTTCTCTTTCTCGCTCTCTCTTTCGCTCTCTCCCCTCTCTCTTTCGCTCTCTCCCCTCTCTCTCGCTCTCTCTCTCGCTCTCCATCCTCTCTCTCTCTTCTCTTTCTCGCTCTCTCTCTCGCTCTCCATCCTCTCTCTCCCTCTTCTCTTTCTCGCCCTCTCCTCTCTCTTTCGCTCTCTCTCCTCTCTTTCACTTTCTCCCCTCTCTCTCTCGCTCTCTCTCTCGCTCTCCATCCTCTCTCTCCCTCCTCTCTCTCTCTTCTCTTTCTCGCTCTCTCTCTCTCTCTCTCGCTCTCCATCCTCTCTCTCCCTCCTCTCTCTTTCTCGCTCTCTCTCTCGCTCTCATCCTTTCTCTCTCGCTCTCTCTCTCGCTCTCCATCCTCTCTCTCTCTTCTCTTTCTCGCTCTCTCTCTCTCTCACTCTCATCCTCTCTCTCCTCTCTCTCTTTCCTCCCCTCTCTCTCTCCCCCTCTCTCCTCTCTCTCTTTCCTCCCCTCTCTCTCGCTCGCTCGCTCTCTCGTGCTCTCGCTCTCCCTCCTCTCTCTCTCTCTCTCTCTCGCTCTCTCTCTCTCTCAATTAAATTTCAATTTAAGGGGCTTTATTGGTATGGGAGAAATATATGTTGACATTGCCAAAGCATGTGAATTAAACCATACAAATCTCTGTCTGTCTGTCTGTCTGTCTGTCTGTCTGTCTGTCTGTCTGCAGAGAACTATATTTCCTATGGAGAACAGACTCATGCTGTGTTGAAGAAGCTTTATGAGGATGGGAAGAAGATGTTCCTCATCACTAACAGCCCCTTTGACTTTGTGTGAGTGTCTCTGACGCATCTCTGTGTGTGAGTGTCTCCGACGCATCTCTGTGTGTGAGTGTCTCTGACATACAGTATCTCTGTGTGTGAGTTTCTCTGACGCATCTCTGTGTGTGAGTGTCTCTGACATACAGTATCTCTGTGTGTGAGTGTCTCTGGTATACAGTATCTCTGTGTGAGAGTCTCTGGCATACAGTATCTCTGTGTGTGAGTGTCTCTGGCATACAGTATCTCTGTGTGTGAGTGTCTCTAACATACAGTATCTATGTGTGTGAGTGTCTCTGGCATACAGTATCTCTGTGTGTGAGTGTCTCTGGCATACAGTATCTCTGTGTGAGTGTCTCTGGCATACAGTATCTCTGTGTGTGAGTGTCTCTGGCATACAGTATCTCTGTGTGTGAGTGTCTCTGGCATACAGTATCTCTGTGTGAGTGTCTCTGGCATACAGTATCTCTGTGTGTGAGTGTCTCTGGTATACAGTATCTTTGTGTGTGAGTGTCTCTAACATACAGTATCTCTGTGTGTGATTGTCTCTAACATACAGTATCTCTGTGTGTGAGTGTCTCTGGTATACAGTATCTTTGTGTGTGAGTGTCTCTAACATACAGTATCTCTGTGTGTGATTGTCTCTAACATACAGTATCTCTGTGTGTGAGTGTCTCTGGCATACAGTATCTCTGTGTGTGAGTGTCTCTGGCATACAGTATCTCTGTGTGTGAGTGTCTCTAACACACAGTATCTCTGTGTGTGAGTGTCTCTAACATACAGTATCTCTGTGTGTGAGTGTCTCTGGCATACAGTATCTCTGTGTGTGAGTGTCTCTGGTATACAGTATCTCTGTGTGAGTGTCTCTAACATACAGTATCTCTGTGTGTGAGTGTCTCTAACATACAGTATCTCTGTGTGTGAGTGTCTCTGGCATACAGTATCTCTGTGTGTGAGTGTCTCTGGCATACAGTATCTCTGTGTGTGAGTGTCTCTAACACACAGTATCTCTGTGTGTGAGTGTCTCTAACATACAGTATCTCTGTGTGTGAGTGTCTCTGGCATACAGTATCTCTGTGTGTGAGTGTCTCTGGTATACAGTATCTCTGTGTGTGAGTGTCTCTAACATACAGTATCTCTGTGTGTGAGTGTCTCTGGCATACAGTATCTCTGTATGTGAGTGTCTCTAACATACAGTATCTCTGTATGTGAGTGTCTCTGGTATACAGTATCTCTGTGTGTGTGAGTGTCTCTAACATACAGTATCTCTGTGCTGACAGTTCACCACAAAAGTTAATACAATTCTAAACTATACTGTTAGTATACAGTGGGGAGAACAAGTATTTGATACACTGCCGATTTTTCAGGTTTTCCTACTTACAAAGCATGTAGAGGTCTGTCATTTTTATCATAGGTACACGTCAACTGTGAGAGACGGAATCTAAAACAAAAATCCAGAAAATCACATTGTATGATTTTTAAGTAATTCATTTGCATTTTATTGCATGACATAAGTATTTGATCACCTACCAACCAGTAAGAATTCCGGCTCTCACAGACCTGTTAGTTTTTCTTTAAGAAGCCCTCCTGTTCTCCACTCATTACCTGTATTAACTGCACCTGTTTGAACTCGTTACCTGTATAAAAGACACCTGTCCACACACTCAATCAAACAGACTCCAACCACTCCACAATGGCCAAGACCAGAGAGCTGTGTAAGGACATCAGGGGTAAAATTGTAGACCTGCACAAGGCTGGGATGGGCTACAGGACAATAGGCAAGCAGCTTGGTGAGAAGGCAACAACTGTTGGCGCAATTATTATAAAATGGAAGAAGTTGAAGATGACGGTCAATCACTCTCAGTCTGGGGCTCTATGCAAGATCTCACCTCGTGGGGCATCAATGATCATGAGGAAGATGAGGGATCAGCCCAGAACTACACGGCAGGACCTGGTCAATGACCTGAAGAGAGCTGGGACCACAGTCTCAAAGAAAACCATTAGTTACACACTACGCCATCATGGGTTAAACTCCTGCAGCGCACGCAAGGTCCCCCTGCTCAAGCCAGCGCATGTCCAGGCCCGTCTGAAGTTTGCCAATGACCATCTGGATGATCCAGAGGAGGAATGGGAGAAGGTCATGTGGTCTGATGAGACAAAAATAGAGCTTTTTGGTCTAAACTCCACTCGCCGTGTTTGGAGGAAGAAGAAGGATGAGTACAACCCCAAGAACACCATCCCAACCGTGAAGCATGGAGGTGGAAACATCATTCTTTGGGGATGCTTTTCCTGCAAAGGGGACAGGACGACTGCACCGCATTGAGGGGAGGATGGATGGGGCCATGTTTTGCGAGATCTTGGCCAACAACCTCCTTCCCTCAGTAAGAGCATTGAAGATGGGTCGTGGCTGGGTCTTCCAGCATGACAACGACCCGAAACACACAGTCAGGGCAACTAAGGAGTGGCTCCGTAAGAAGCATCTCTGGCTAGTGGCCTAGCCAGTCTCCAGACATGAACCCAATAGAAAATCTTTGGAGGGAGCTGAAAGTCCGTATTGCCCAGCGACAGCCCCGAAACCTGAAGGATCTGGAGAAGGTCTGTATGGAGGAGTGGGCCAAAATCCCTGCTGCAGTGTGTGCAAACCTGGTCAAGAACTACAGGAAACGTATGATCTCTGTAATTGCAAAAAAAGGTTTCTGTACCAAATATTAAGTTCTGCTTTTCTGATGTATCAAATACTTATGTCATGCAAATTAATTACTTAAAAATCATACAATGTGATTTTCTGGATTTTTGTTTTAGATTCCGTCTCTCACAGTTGAAGTGTACTTATGATAAAAATTACAGACCTCTACATGCTTTGTAAGTAGGAAAACCTGCAAAATCAGCAGTGTATCAAATACTTGTTCTCCCCACTGTATCAAGGTATAATATGCTGCTAGAGAGGGTTTTCACAGCACTGTTCCACTAGCTTTAATCATCAACCCTGACAATGATAGCAGCATGAAGAATTACTTTGATTAAAAAATAGAAAATGTTTGAAAGTACCCACATGATGAGTTTGCAGATACTGTGGATACAGGACGCTCTACGGCCGAGTGTGGTGTGCGAGCTGCTTTGTTTCTGTTGTGTGACTGATTTGTAAGTCGCTCTGGATAACGGCGTGATAAATGACTGGACTATTCCCAGGGATCGGGGAATGAACTACATCGTGGGGAAGGACTGGAGAGATCTGTTTGACATTGTCATCGTACAGGCCGACAAACCTGGCTTCTTCAACGACAGGAGAAAGTAAGCGTCTCATATTCACTCCCCAGCCCGTCCGTTTGTCCTTGCACTGGTCAATGTGGTGGATGCTTCACCACTACCCTACACTACCCATCCTTTATTTGTCATGTCCAGTTGACGTCCACTGAATATATTTTGATGTTTGTTTGTCATGTCCAGTTGTCCTCCACTGAATATATTCTGACGTTTGTTTGTCATGTCCAGTTGACCTCCACTGAATATATTTTGATGTTTGTTTGTCATGTCCAGTTGACCTCCACTGAATATATTTTGACGTTTGTTTGTCATGTCCAGTTGACCTCCACAGAATATATTCTGACGTTTGTCATGTCCAGTTGACCTCCACTGAATATATTTTGATGTTTGTTTGTCATGTCCAGTTGTCCTCCGCTGAATATATTTTGACGTTTGTTTGTCATGTCCAGTTGTCCACCACTGAATATATTCTGACGTTTGTTTGTCATGTCCAGTTGACCTCCACTGAATATATTCTGACGTTTGTCATGTCCAGTTGTCCTCCACTGAATATATTTTGACGTTTGTTTGTCATGTCCAGTTGTCCTCCGCTGAATATATTCTGACGTTTGTTTGTCATGTCCAGTTGATCTCCACTGAATATATTCTGACGTTTGTTTGTCATGTCCAGTTGACCTCCACTGAATATATTCTGACGTTTGTCATGTCCAGTTGACCTCCACTGAATATAATCTGACGTTTGTTTGTCATGTCCAGTTGACCTCCACTGAATATATTTTGACGTTTGTTTGTCATGTTCATTTGACCTCCACTGTGTGTTCTGACGTTTGTCTTTCCCTGTCCTTCCTAGGCCCTTCAGGCGAGTGACAGATAAAGGGGTGCTGCATTGGGACAGGATTCACAAGCTGGAGAAGGGGAAGATCTATAAACAGGTAAATGGACAACGGTTCTAGAGCAGTCTTTCTAATAGGACCCCTGGTGTACTAGGACCCCTGGTGTACTAGGACCCCTGGTGTACTAGGACCCCTGGTGTACTAGGACCCCTGGTGTACTAGGACCCCTGGTGTACTAGGACCCCTGGTGTACTAGGACCCCTGGTGTACTAGGACCCCTGGTGTACCAGGACCCCTGATGTACTAGGACCCCTGGTGTACTAGGACCCCTGGTGTACTAGGACCCCTGGTGTACTAGGACCCCTGGTGTACTAGGACCCCTGGTGTATTAGGACCCCTGGTGTACTAGGACCCCTGTGGTACTTGAATCCCTGGTGTATTAGGACCCCTGGTGTACGTGGACCCCTGGTGTATTAGGACCCCTGTGGTACTTGAACCCCTGGTGTATTAGGACCCCTGGTGTACTTGAACCCCTTGTGTACTTGACCCCTGTGGTACTTGTACCCCTGGTGTACTAGGACTCCTGATGTACTAGGATCCCTGCTGTACTAGGACCCCTGTGGTACTTGAACCCCTGGTGTACTAGGACCCCTGGTGTATTAGGACCTCTGGTGTACTAGGACCCCTGGTGTATTAGGACCCCTGGTGTACTTGGACCCCTGTGGTACTTGGACCCCTGTGGTACTAGGACCCCTGGTGTACTAGGACCCCTGGTGTACTAGGACCTCTGGTGTACTAGGACCTGTGGTGTACTAGGACCCCTGGTGTATTATGACCCCTGGTGTACTTGCACCCCTTGTGTATTAGGACCCCTGGTGTACTAGGACCCCTGGTGTACTAGGACCCCTGTGTTACTTGAACCCCCTGGTGTATTAGGACCCCTGGTGTACTAGGACCCCTGGTGTACTAGGACCCCTGGTGTACAAGGACCTCTGGTGTACTAGGACCCCTGGTGTACTTGACCCCTGTGGTACTTGAACCCCTGGTGTATTAGGACCTCTGGTGTATTAGGACCCCTGTGGTACTTGCACCCATGGTGTATTAGGACCCCTGGTGTACTTGACCCCTGTGGTACTTGACCCCTGTGGTACTTGACCCCTGTGGTACTTGGACCCCTGGTGTAATAGAACCCCTGGTGTACTAGGACCCCTGTGGTACTTGGACCCCTGTGGTACTTGGACCCCTGGTGTACTACCACCCCTGTGGTATTTGAACCCCTGGTGTATTAGGACCCCTGGTGTATTTGAACCCCTGGTATACTTGCACCCCTGGTGTACTACCACCCCTGTGGTACTTGAACCCCTGTTGTATTAGGACCCCTGGTGTACTAGGACCCCTGTGGTACTTGAACCCCTGGTGTATTAGGACCCCTGGTTTACTAGGACCCCTGTAGTACTTGTACCCCTGGTGTATAAGAACCCTTGTGGTACTTGGACCCCTGTGGTACTTGGACCCCTGATGTACTTGGACCCCTGATGTACTTGAACCCCTGACGTACTAGGACCCCTGGTGTACTAGGACCCTTGGTGTATTAGGACCCCTGTGGTACTTGGACCCCTGTGGTACTTGGACCCCTGATGTACTAGGACCCCTGGTGTTTAAGGACCCCTGGTGTACTAGACCCCTGGTGTACTAGGACCCTTGGTCTACTAGGACCCTTGGTGTACTAGGACCCCTGTGGTACTTGAACCCCTGATGTACTTGAACCCCTGGTGTATTAGGACCCCTGGTGTATTAGGACCCCTGGTGTACTAGGACCCCTGGTGTACTAGGACCCCTGTGGTACATGAACCCCTGGTGTACTAGGACCCCTGTGGTACTTGAACTCCTGATGTACTAGGACCCCTGGTGTATTAGGACCCTTGGTGTACTAGGACCTCTGTGGTATTTGGACCCCTGTGGTACTAGGACCCCTGATGTACTAGGACCCCTGGTGTATTAGGACCCCTGGTGTATTAGGACCTCTGGTGTACTTGAACCCCTGATGTACTAGGACCCCTGGTGTATTAGGACCCTAGGTGTATTAGGACCCTAGGTGTATTAGGACCCCTGGTGTACTAGGACCCCAGGTGTATTAGGCCCCCTTGTGTACTAGGACCCCTGGTATACTAGGACCCCTGGTATACTAGGACCCCTGGTGTACTAGGACCCCTGTGGTACTTGAACCCCCGGTGTATTAGGACCCCTGGTGTACTTGGACCCCTGATGTTCTAGGACCCCTGGTGTATTAGGACCTCTGGTGTACTGGGACCCCTGTGGTACTTGAACCCCTGGTGTATTAGGACCCCTGGTGTACTTGGACTCCTGATGTGCTAGGACCCCTGGTGTACTTGAATCCCTGGTGTATTAGGACCCCTGGTTTACTTGGACCCCTGGTGTATTTGGACCCCTGGTGTACTTGAACCCCTGGTGTACTAGGACCCCTGGTGTATTAGGACCCCTGTGGTACTTGGACCCCTGTGGTACTTGAACCCCTGGTGTATTAGTACCCCTGGTGTACTTGGACCCCTGTGGTACTTGACCCCTGTGGTTCTTGACCCCTGTGGTACTTGGACCCCTGGTGTACTAGGACCCCTGATGTACTAGGACCCCTGTGGTTCTTGAACCCCTGGTGTATTAGGACCCCTGGTGTACTTGGACTCCTGATGTACTAGGACCCCTGGTGTATTAGGACCCCTGGTGTACTAAGACCCCTGTGGTACTTGAACCCCTGTGGTACTTGAACCCCTGGTGTACTAGGACCCCTGTGGTTCTTGACCCCTCGTGTATTAGGACCCCTGGTGTACTTGGACCCCTGTGGTACTTGCACCCCTGATGTACTAGGACCCCTGGTGTATTAGGACCCCTGGTGTACTAGGACACTTGGTATATTAGGACCCCTGGTGTATTAGGACCCCTGGTGTATTAGGACCCCCGGTGTATTAGGACCCTTGGTGTATTAGGACCCCTGGTATACTAGGACCTCTGGTGTACTAGGATCCCTGTGGTATGTGAACCCCTGGTGTACTAGGATCCCTGGTGTACTTGGACCCCTGATGTAGTAGGACCTCTGTGGTACTTGGACCCCTGATGTATTAGGACCCCTGGTGTACTTGGACCCCAGTGGTACTTGACCCCTGTGGTACTTGGACCCCTGGTGTATTAGGACCCCTGGTGTACTAGGACCCCTGGTGTACTAGGACCCCTGGTGTACTAGGACCCCTGGTGTACTAGGATCACTGTGGTATGTGAACCCCTGGTGTATTAGGACCCTTGGTGTACTTGAACCCCTGGTGTAGTAGGACCCCTGTGGTACTTGAACCCCTGGTGTATTAGGACCCCTGATGTACTAGGACCCCTGGTGTACTAGGACCCCTGGTGTACTTGAACCCCTGGTGTAATAGGACCCCTGTGGTACTAGGACCCCTGGTGTACTTGGATCCCTGGTGTACTTGGACCCCTGGTGTACTTGGACCCCTGGTGTACTTGGACCCCTGTGGTACTTGGACCCCTGTGGTATTAGGACCCCTGGTGTATTAGGACCCCTGGTGTATTAGGACCCCTGGTGTATTAGGACCCCTGATGTACTTGGACCCCTGATGTACTTTGACCCCTGGTGTACTAGGATCCCTGGTGTACTAGGACCCCTGGTGTACTTGGACCCCTGATGTACTAGGACCCCTGGTGTACGAGGACCCCTGTGGTACTTGAACCCCTGGTGTATTAAGACCCCTGGTGTACTTGGACCCCTGGTGTATTAGGACCCCTGGTGTACTTGGACCCCTTGTGTACTTGGACCCCTGTGGTACTTGGACCCCTGGTGTACTAGGACCCCTGTAGTACTAGGACCCCTGGTTTACTTGGACCCCTGGTGTACTAGGACCCCTGTGGTACTTGAACCCCTGGTGTATTAGGACCCCTGGTGTACTTGAACCCCTTTGGTACTTGACCCCTTTGGTACTTGACCCCTGTGGTACTTGACCCCTGTGGTACTTGACCCCTGTGGTACTTGGGCCCCTGGTGTACTACGACCCCTGGTGTACTAGGACCCCTGTGGTTCTTGAACCCCTGGTGTATTAGGACCCCTGGTGTATTAGGACTCCTGGTGTATTAGGACGCCTGGTGTATTAGGACCCCTGGTGAACTAAGACCCCTGTGGTACTTGGACCCATGGTGTATTAGGACCCCTGGTGTACTAGGACCCCTGGTGTATTAGGACCCCTGGTGAACTAAGACCCCTGTGGTACTTGGACCCCTGTGGTACTTGGACCCCTGTGGTACTTGGACCCATGGTGTACTTGGACCCCTGGTGTACTTGGACCCCTGGTGTACTTGGACCCCTGATGTACTAGGACCCCTGGTGTATTAGGACCCCTGGTGTACTAGGACACTTGGTATATTAGGACCCCTGGTGTATTAGGACCCCTGGTGTACTAGGACCCCCGGTGTATTAGGACCCTTGGTGTATTAGGACCCCTGGTATACTAGGACCTCTGGTGTACTAGGATCCCTGTGGTATGTGAACCCCTGGTGTACTAGGATCCCTGGTGTACTTGGACCCCTGATGTAGTAGGACCTCTGTGGTACTTGGACCCCTGATGTATTAGGACCCCTGGTGTACTTGGACCCCAGTGGTACTTGACCCCTGTGGTACTTGGACCCCTGGTGTATTAGGACCCCTGGTGTACTAGGACCCCTGGTGTACTAGGACCCCTGGTGTACTAGGACCCCTGGTGTACTAGGATCACTGTGGTATGTGAACCCCTGGTGTATTAGGACCCTTGGTGTACTTGAACCCCTGGTGTAGTAGGACCCCTGTGGTACTTGAACCCCTGGTGTATTAGGACCCCTGATGTACTAGGACCCCTGGTGTACTAGGACCCCTGGTGTACTTGAACCCCTGGTGTAATAGGACCCCTGTGGTACTAGGACCCCTGGTGTACTTGGACCCCTGGTGTACTTGGACCCCTGGTGTACTTGGACCCCTGTGGTACTTGGACCCCTGTGGTACTTGGACCCCTGGTGTATTAGGACCCCTGGTGTATTAGGACCCCTGGTGTATTAGGACCCCTGATGTACTTGGACCCCTGATGTACTTTGACCCCTGGTGTACTAGGATCCCTGGTGTACTAGGACCCCTGGTGTACTTGGACCCCTGATGTACTAGGACCCCTGGTGTACGAGGACCCCTGTGGTACTTGAACCCCTGGTGTATTAGGACCCCTGGTGTACTTGGACCCCTGGTGTATTAGGACCCCTGGTGTACTTGGACCCCTTGTGTACTTGGACCCCTGTGGTACTTGGACCCCTGGTGTACTAGGACCCCTGTAGTACTAGGACCCCTGGTTTACTTGGACCCCTGGTGTACTAGGACCCCTGTGGTACTTGGACCCCTGGTGTATTAGGACCCCTGGTGTACTTGAACCCCTTTGGTACTTGACCCCTTTGGTACTTGACCCCTGTGGTACTTGACCCCTGTGGTACTTGACCCCTGTGGTACTTGGGCCCCTGGTGTACTACGACCCCTGGTGTACTAGGACCCCTGTGGTTCTTGAACCCCTGGTGTATTAGGACCCCTGGTGTATTAGGACTCCTGGTGTATTAGGACGCCTGGTGTATTAGGACCCCTGGTGAACTAAGACCCCTGTGGTACTTGGACCCATGGTGTATTAGGACCCCTGGTGTACTAGGACCCCTGGTGTATTAGGACCCCTGGTGAACTAAGACCCCTGTGGTACTTGGACCCCTGTGGTACTTGGACCCCTGTGGTACTTGGACCCCTGTGGTACTTGGACCCATGGTGTACTTGGACCCCTGGTGTACTTGGACCCCTGGTGTACTTGGACCCCTGGTGTACTTGGACCCCTGTGGTACTTGGACCCATGGTGTACTTGGACCCCTGGTGTACTTGGACCCCTGGTGTACTTGGACCCCTGTGGTACTTGGACCCCTGGTGTACTAGGACCCCTGTGGTACTTGTACCCCTGGTGTATTAGGACCCCTGTGGTACGTGGACCCCTGATGTACTTGGATCCCTTGTGTATTAGGACCCCTGGTGTACTAGGACCCCTGTTGTACTTGAACCCCTGGTGTATTAGGACCCCTGGTGTACTTGGACCCCTGTGGTACTTGAACCCCTGCTGTATTAGGACCCCTGGTGTACTTGTACCCCTGGTGTATTAGGACCCCTGGTGTACTTGGACCCCTGTGGTACTTGAACCCCTGGTGTATTAGGACCCCTGGTGTATTAGGACCCCTGGTGTATTAGGACCCCTGGTGTACTTGAACCCCTTTGGTACTTGACCCCTTTGGTACTTGACCCCTGTGGTACTTGACCCCTGTGGTACTTGACCCCTGTGGTACTTGGGCCCCTGGTGTACTACGACCCCTGGTGTACTAGGACCCCTGTGGTTCTTGAACCCCTGGTGTATTAGGACCCCTGGTGTATTAGGACTCCTGGTGTATTAGGACGCCTGGTGTATTAGGACCCCTGGTGAACTAAGACCCCTGTGGTACTTGGACCCATGGTGTATTAGGACCCCTGGTGTACTAGGACCCCTGGTGTATTAGGACCCCTGGTGAACTAAGACCCCTGTGGTACTTGGACCCCTGTGGTACTTGGACCCCTGTGGTACTTGGACCCATGGTGTACTTGGACCCCTGGTGTACTTGGACCCCTGGTGTACTTGGACCCCTGGTGTACTTGGACCCCTGTGGTACTTGGACCCATGGTGTACTTGGACCCCTGGTGTACTTGGACCCCTGGTGTACTTGGACCCCTGTGGTACTTGGACCCCTGGTGTACTAGGACCCCTGTGGTACTTGTACCCCTGGTGTATTAGGACCCCTGTGGTACGTGGACCCCTGATGTACTTGGATCCCTGGTGTATTAGGACCCCTGGTGTACTAGGACTCCTGTTGTACTTGAACCCCTGGTGTATTAGGACCCCTGGTGTACTTGGACCCCTGTGGTACTTGAACCCCTGCTGTATTAGGACCCCTGGTGTACTTGTACCCCTGGTGTATTAGGACCCCTGGTGTACTTGGACCCCTGGTGTACTTGGACCCCTGTGGTACTTGAACCCCTGGTGTATTAGGACCCCTGGTGTATTAGGACCCCTGGTGTACTTGTACCCCTGTGGTACTTGTACCCCTGTGGTACTTGACCCCTGTGGTACTTGACCCCTGTGGTACTTGACCCCTGGTGTATTAGGACCCCTGGTGTATTAGGACCCCTTCTGTATTTGAACCCCTGTGGTACTTGAACCCCTGGTGTACTAGGACCCCTGTGGTACTAGGACCCCTGTGGTACTAGGACCCCTGGTGTACTAGGACCCCTGATGTACTTGGACCCCTGTGGTACTAGGACCCCTGGTGTACTTGAACCCCTGGTGTACTAGGACCCCTGGTGTATTAGGACCCCTGGTGTACTAGGACCCCTGGTGTACTAGGACCCCTGGTGTACTAGGACCCCTGGTGTATTAGGACCCCTGGTGTATTAGGACCTCTGGTGTACTAGGACCCCTGGTGTATTAGGACCCCTGTGGTACTTTAACCCCTGATGTACTAGGACCACTGGTGTATTAGGACCCCTGGTGTACTAGGACCCCTGTGGTACTAGGACCCCTGGTGTATTAGGACCCCTGTGGTACTTGAACCCCTGATGTATTAGGACCCCTGTGGTACTAGGACCCCTGTGGTACTTGAACCCCTGGTGTATTAGGACCCCTGGTGTATTAGGACCCCTGATGTACTTGGACCCCTGGTGTACTTGGACCCCTGGTGTACTTGGTCTATTCACAGGTCGTTCTTGAGAAGACACATGAGACTATAGGCTTACTAGTAGAATGCAGAAGAGGGGGTACTTTAGGGGTCCAAGGACACCAAGTACAGGATGGAGCACAATGTAGTCGGTGGTAAAGTAACCAAAAAATGTTGAGAACTACTGTTCTAGAGTTGTAGCTCTGTCATACAGACTAGGGAATAACTGACTGTTTCTTTGTTCTGCAGGGAAACCTCTATGAGTTCCTGAGATTGACTGGCTGGAGGGGGTCCAAGGTGTTGTACTTTGGAGATCACATCTACAGTGACCTGGCTGTAAGTCAAACCATTGCTTTTACACTGCATTGGTTAGTATTTAAAATGATCATAGAAAATGTTCACACCATCATAGAAACGACACGGTCAGATTATTAATATATAGGTTTAAGTTAAGTAGCGTTTAAAAAAATAAAATAAAAGGTCAGCGCATGATTGGCTGGCCTGTTACCGAAACAGAGGTATTTGAGTTGTTCAGTGGTTTATCGACTCCTCAGGTTTGAGAAAAAGGCTGTATAAATCCATATGTATTATGTGGATGTGTAGGACCTGACCCTGAAGCACGGCTGGAGGACTGGCGCCATCATCCCTGAGCTGAGGAAAGAGATCAAGATCATGAACACTGAGGAATGTGTTCACCTGATGACCTGGTTACAGGGTCTGACTGGGCTGATAGAACACATGCAGGTAGGTGGGGGTGTCTGTCTGTCTCACTGTCTGTCTGTCTGGTAGCTCTATGTCTACAGCTATGAACCTAAAGAGGATCTACTTTCCCCCCTCCTTCCCAGCACCGCAGACATGTAGTCTCAGTATGTACAGCATACATTCTCTCCTCCCTCCTTCCCAGCACCACAGACATGTAGTCTCAGTATGTACAGCATACATTCTCTCCTCCCTCCTTCCCAGCACCACAGACATGTAGTCTCAGTATGTACAGCATACATTCTCTCCTCCCTCCTTCCCAGCACCACAGACATGTAGTCTCAGTATGTACGGCATACATTCTCTCCTCCCTCCTTCCCAGCACCACAGACATGTAGTCTCAGTATGTACGGCATACATTCTCTCCTCCCTCCTTCCCAGCACCGCAGACATGTAGTCTCAGTATGTACAGCATACATTCTCTCCTCCCTCCTTCCCAGCACCGCAGACATGTAGTCTCAGTATGTACAGCATACATTCTCTCCTCCCTCCTTCCCAGCACCACAGACATGTAGTCTCAGTATGTACGGCATACATTCTCTCCTCCCTCCTTCCCAGCACCGCAGACATGTAGTCTCAGTATGTACAGCATACATTCTCTCCTCCCTCCTTCCCAGCACCACAGACATGTAGTCTCAGTATGTACGGCATACATTCTCTCCTCCCTCCTTCCCAGCACCACAGACATGTAGTCTCAGTATGTACAGCATACATTCTCTCCTCCCTCCTTCCCAGCACCGCAGACATGTAGTCTCAGTATGTACAGCATACATTCTCTCCTCCCTCCTTCCCAGCACCACAGACATGTAGTCTCAGTATGTACAGCATACATTCTCTCCTCCCTCCTTCCCAGCACCACAGACATGTAGTCTCAGTATGTACAGCATACATTCTCTCCTCCCTCCTTCCCAGCACCACAGACATGTAGTCTCAGTATGTACGGCATACATTCTCTCCTCCCTCCTTCCCAGCACCACAGACATGTAGTCTCAGTATGTACGGCATACATTCTCTCCTCCCTCCTTCCCAGCACCGCAGACATGTAGTCTCAGTATGTACAGCATACATTCTCTCCTCCCTCCTTCCCAGCACCGCAGACATGTAGTCTCAGTATGTACAGCATACATTCTCTCCTCCCTCCTTCCCAGCACCACAGACATGTAGTCTCAGTATGTACGGCATACATTCTCTCCTCCCTCCTTCCCAGCACCGCAGACATGTAGTCTCAGTATGTACAGCATACATTCTCTCCTCCCTCCCTTTCAGGTCCACAGAGATCCAGCTTCTCAAGCTGTCGTCCAGGAGTGGATTGAAGAGAGAGAAGCCATGAGGTACCATTGGAGAAGAGCTTATGAAAGAATCTCATCTCATTTATGATGCGTCCTCTTATTTGCTAAAAGAGTTGTTATATGCTATATTGTTAGTTGTTATATGCTATATTGTTAGTTGTTATATGCTATATTGTTAGTTGTTATATGCTATATTGTTAGATACTACTGCACTGTTGGAGCTAGAAACACAAGCATTTCGCTACACCCGCACTAACATCTGCTAAACACGTGTATGTGACAAATAAAATTAGATTTTTGTTAAGATATGTTGGCAATACTTTCTTTGAAGGGCACCTATAGTACATAAGGACTTCGTAACACATTCATAACCGACACTCATAAGCAGTACATAATCATTTCCTATAGGAAGGTTTTATGTCTGGGTGATACATTTTTTCTGAGTTCCTTTATGTAGCTCCCCTTCAAATAAAGTCTTACCCATAGTTTCCTATAGGTGGCTGTACCCATTAAATGTTTGAGAGGATAATTAGTGTACAACTTTCTTTCTCTCATTTTACAGATATTTCTCTTAACATGCAAAACAAGCACTAACAATATTGTACATCTTTCGTCATACAACAGATCGCAGACAAAGGACATCTTCAACGGCCAGTTTGGGAGTCTCTTCCGGACGTACCACAACCCCACCTACTTCTCCCGTCGCCTGTCTCGTTTCGCAGACATCTACATGGCGTCCCTCAGCTGTCTGCTCAACTATGACTTCCATCACACCTTCTTCCCCCGTCGTACGCCCCTGCAACACGAGTCACCCTTCTGGCCCGAGCAGACCAGCGCCGGGGCCCTGAAGATGCCCTTCATACCCCCACAGAACCACAACTGAAGAGTAGAAAGGGGGGGGGGGTTCAGTGTGACACCCCGCCTGGGCTTGACTCAGACTAGAGAGGCTAGGGTGACGGGTTTCACTGCGACACTCCGTCCAAGACCTGATCTGACTAGAGAAGGGGGAGGGGGAAGGGGTTCATTGTGACACTCTGTCTTGACCTGCTCTGACTAGAGAAGGGGGAGGGGGAAGGGGTTCATTGTGACACTCTGTCTTGACCTGCTCTGACTAGAGAAGGGGGAGGGGGAAGGGGTTCATTGTGACACTCTGTCTTGACCTGCTCTGACTAGAGAAGGGGGAGGGGGAAGGGGTTCATTGTGACACTCTGTCTTGACCTGCTCTGACTAGAGAAGGGGGAGGGGGAAGGGGTTCATTGTGACACTCTGTCTTGACCTGCTCTGGACACAGATCTCTCAAATACCTGTTTCACTCTATCATGCTGACCTGAAACATACTGTCATTCCCAGTACAGTTCCTTCAACTATAGTATATATGTAAACAAGGCAGCTGAATAGGGTGTAAAGGGTAGAAGATGGCGTACGGGACTCTGCTGACTTGGATTTACTGTCTCTATTTTCCACTGATTTCATCTCATGTTGACCTTACGCTGTCAGTAACTTCAATAATGACTGCTTTTATAATCTCACTATTATATGTGTAGTTTGAATTAAAAACAGTAAGTGGTGAACTCTTAAATATTTCTGCAATGTTTCTGTTTTAGGTTGAAAACTAGCGGTACGTTTGCTTAGTACGCTATACCAAACACGACACAATACGTTTGCTTAGTACGCTATACCAAACACGACACAATACGTTTGCTTAGTACGCTATACCAAACACGACACAATACGTTTGCTTGAATGTTCTTGACACACATACAGTATGGAACCAAATAACGATTTACTCAGATCTGCAAAATTTCATCCAAACAATATACAGTTGAAGTCAGAAGTTTACATACACCTCAGCCAAATACATTTAAACTCAGTTTTTCACAATTCCTGACATTTAATCCTCGTACAAAATTCCCTGTCTTAGGTCAGTTAGGATCACCACTTTATTTTAAGAATGTGAAATGTCAGAATAATAGAGAGAATGATTTATTTCAGCTTTTATTTCTTTCATCACATTCCCAGTCGGTCAGACGTTTACATACACTCAATTAGTATTTGGTAGAATTGCCTTTAAATTGTTTAACTTGGGTCAAATGTTTCGAGTAGCCTTCCACAAGCTTCCCACAATAAGTTGGGTGAATTTTGGCCCGTCCCTCCCTCCGAGCTGGTATAACTGAGTCAGGTTTGTAGGCCTCCTTGCTCGCACATAATTTTTTCAGTTCTGCCCACAAATGTTCTATGGTATTGAGGTCAGGGCTTTGTGATGGCTACTCCAATATCTTGACTTTGTTGTCCTTAAGCCATTTTTCCACAACTTTGGAAGTATGCTTGTGGTCATTGTCCATTTGGAAGACCCATTTACGACCAAGCTTTTACACTCCTTGACTGATGTCTTGAGATGTTGCTTCAATATATCCACATAATTTTCCTCTCTCATGATGCCATCTATTTTGTGAAGTGCACCAGTCCCTCCTGCAGCAAAGCAGCCCCACAACATGATGCTGCCACCCCCGTGCTTCACGGTTGGGATGGTGTTCTTCGGCTTGCAAGCCGCCCCCTTTTTCCTCCCAACATAACGATGGTCATTATGGCCAAACAGTTCTATTGTTGTTTCATCAGACCAGAGGACTTTTCTCCAAAAAGTACGATCTTTGTCCCCATGTGCAGTTGCAAACCGTAGTCTGGCTTTTTTTATGGTGGTTTTTGAGCAGTGGCCTCTTCTTTGCTGAGCGGCCTTTCAGGTTATGTCGATATAGGACTCGTTTTACTGTGGATAGATACTTTTCTACCTGTTTCCTCCAGCATCTTCACAAGGTCCTTTGCTGTTGTTCTGGGATTGATTTGCACTTTTCGCACCAAAGTACGTTCATCTCTAGGAGACAGAACATGTCTCCTTCCTGAGTGGTATGACGGCTGTGTGGTCCCATGGTGTTTATACTTGCGTGCTATTGTTTGTACAGATGAACGTGGCACCTTCAGGCATTTGGAAATTGCTCCCAAGGATGAACCAGACTTGTGGAGGTCTACAATTTCTTTTCTGGGGTCTTGGCTGATTTCTTTTGATTTTCCCATGATGTCAAGCAGAGGCACTGAGTTTGAAGGTAGACCTTGAAATACATCCACAGGTACACCTCCAATTGACTAAATGATGTCAATTAGCCTATCAGAAGCTTCTAAAGCCTTGACATAATTTTCTGGAATTTTCCAAGCTGTTTAAAGGCACAGTCAACTTAGTGTATGTAAACTTCTGACCCACTGGAATTGTGATAGTGAATTATAAGTGAAATAATCTGTCTGTAAACAATTGTTGGAAAAATTACTTGTGTCATGCACTGACTTGCCAAAACAATAGTTTGTTAACAAGAAATTTGTGGAGTGGTTGAAAAACAATTTTTAATGACTCCAACCTAAGTGTATGTAAACTTCCAACTTCAACTGTGCATGATGGGATGTTAATTGATTCATTAACTCTGGAACCACATCTGTGTGGTAGCACCTGCTTTCAATATACTTTGTATCCCTCCATTTCCTCCTATGTTTCCATGGTTTCGGAAGTTACATGTTTGTGTAAACAAAGGAACAGTTGGTTATAAGGGACTTTTAACCAATGGTGGTCTTAGAACCAATCACAACAGAGAAAGACAAGATATAAACAAACTAGTTGAATATCTTGACATTTTGACATGTTCAAGACACACTCTGAAATGCCTTAAGCTTTTGAACACTATAACTGCACTGTAGATATATCTGTCATGCTTTAGAACAGGCTCTATTTACCCTGGTAATAAGGTAGATACCCTAAAATCATACTTTGCACAAAGGCTTTATCGTTATTAATAGTCCTTAGTAGTTAAGGTACTAACCACATTGATAGACACAACTGATAGGAACAGTCAGTTTACAACAGAATGTTCCTATTTTTTTATAGAAAAGAGGTCATATTCTGTATTTCATGGACAAATGTCTGTATCATTGTGGCCAGTAATTTCTATGCTGTATTTGAGTTGCTTGGCTATATTTTTTGTTGTTTGCTTTCATAAACATTCTTCTTTAAAAAAAAAAAAAAACGTGCTTTTAATCTATATCTAGATATAACATTGTGTTGAAATCATTGACTTTGCACTGAAATGTTCAGAAAATAGTTGTATTAGTTTTGTGGGGGAAACTAACAATAAAATAACTTCCGTTTCTTGTCATGATACGGTCAGAATGTTTGAGAAATCTATTCTATTATCTCTATATTCTAATTCTATTATCTCTCTTTTGAGATAGATTGTTCATGGTTGAAAAAGCGAAAAAGTGGTCTTGCTGGGAAAAACTCACATTGAGAGAACTTTTATCCAATGCTTGTATATTTTACATAAATATCCATCTTGTAATTTATATTTTTCTTTCTTTGTGAGTGTGTTTTTGATTTGATTATGAATTAAAGATGGCAATGTCCTAACCTTGTTCCTGTGGTTTTTTAGGCCTACTTTTGTGTTTGTCATATAGGGCTAGATTTCAGTTATCCACCCTTTCCTTGCCTCCAGAGAAAAGTCAGGAAAGCAAATATCTTTTATCTAACCTCTTGTCTCTCAATGTAATTGTATATTGACTTGACCCAGTTGGCTAAAAAATAATTTTGAAAATTCACGATGACACAAAGGCAGGGTATATCCTAAGCTCAGGGCTGTCTCTGGGCCTACACTTTGCGCTTTTTTAAATACGGAACTCTCCATAAATCCTGATCAGATTAATCAATATAATCGTACAAATCATGTTAGGGAGCAATTTCCCAAATGGTTTTTAAGTTGGTGTTGGGCAGCATGTGACAGATAATGACAGATAATTAATCCAACATTTTAAGACATCCTGAATACAGAAGCTATTTAACCAGGATCAGACATAATAAGATCAAGCTATGACGTTTGGGCTTTGATTGGGATGGGATGCAGACAGCAAAGAACCCTTTCTGTAGTTTCTTGGTCGTATGGTGGAGAGCGTGCGTTTTATATTAAGACCATGGACAGCACCACGGTCGCAGGTACACCTTGGAGCTTCGACCCGACTTTTAACTCTACTTCTCCGGGCTTCAAATCTAGTACTGTGGCGCCCACGATTTTTCCACGGGCAGGCTACAGCATCCTCTCCTATCTTATGTTCATCAATGCAATTTTCTCTGTTTTTAACAATACTCTGGTAATAACGGTGTTGGTGAAGAATCGTACTCTTCTCAACCCAATGAATGTGATCATCCTCAGTTTAGCCGTGTCCGATTTGATGATAGCCTTGTGCGGTTCGTCGATAGTCACCATTACCAACTATCATGGTTCATTCTTTCTCGGCGACGAGTTCTGCATCTTTCAAGGATTTGCTGTCAACTATTTCGGTAAAGTACTTTTTTTTATTTTTTTAAATAGGATGTCTTTGAATCATGTGACCTGAAATCAAACTTTTAATAAAAGCCAATGTTTTGTTGTTGTAGCCTGAAAGTGTTGAAAATGCAAGTCTAATTTAATCAAGTTAACTCAGTGTGTTGAATTGGGTTCCTGGGGGGCTATTCAGATCTGTGGTTTTCTGGTTGTGAAGCCAGGGTTCATATCCTGATGATCTAAGATCAGTTTTACCTTTTAGATCACAATGGACAGCATTACATGGACAGGATCAGAATCTGATCCTAGATCAGTACTCATACTTTCAGACACTTAATGAATATACTCCCCCCCCCCCCCCCCCGGTCTCCTCTCCCTCAGGTCTGGTGTCTATGTGCACGTTGACACTGCTGGCGTACGAGCGCTACAACGTGGTGTGTAAGCCCATGGCAGGTTTCAAGATGAACGTGCGTCGGAGCTTTCAGGGGCTCCTGGGGGTCTGGCTGTTCTGTTTGTTCTGGGCCGTGCCCCCACTGCTGGGCTGGAGCTCCTACGGACCCGAGGGCGTCCAGACCTCCTGCTCTCTGGGCTGGGAGGAGAGGCCAGTATAATGTGTTATAACTTGTAATAGGCATGTATGAGCCTTTATAATGTCCTGTAACATGGTTTATAATACACCCCTAAAAAAAAAAAAAAAAAAAAAAAAAAACATGGTTTATAGTGTTGTGACTTGTTTATAATGTCCTATAACATGGTTTATAATGTGTTATAACTTGTTTATAATGTCCTATAACATGGTTTATAATGTGTTATAACTTGTTTATAATGTCCTATAACATGGTTTATAATGTGTTATAACTTGTTTATAATGTCCTATAACATGGTTTATAATGTGTTATGTCTCTCTAGGTCCTGGAGTAACTACAGTTACCTGATCCTTTACACGCTGTTCTGCTTCCTCCTGCCTGTCGCAATCATCATCTACTGTTACGCCAAGGTCCTCACCTCCATGAGACAGGTACATATAGAAACTCAGCTCCCCGAGGGACATACCGTTTAAGTCCATTTCTGTCCATATACCAAGTGTACAAACGCCTCTTCCAGTTGGAATAGAGGGACTGTTGCTAAAACTGGAGACTGTCAGAGGGGTTTAAACGCTGAGTACTGTGTCTGCAAGCTTAAACAGATCCTGTCGGTCGTGGGGTATCATCTTCCTCTTCTTCCTCCCCCTCTTCCTCCTCCTCCTCCAGCTAAACCGTAGTACGGAGTTGCAGGGTGGTCGCCCCTGTCTGCAGGACAACGAGCGGGCGGTAAGGATAGTGCTGGCCATGATCGGGGCCTTCTTTGTCTGCTGGCTGCCCTACACAGCCCTGTCCGTGGTGGTTGTGGTGGACCCAGAGCTCCACATCCCTCCGCTGGTGGCTACCATGCCTATGTACTTCGCCAAGACCAGTCCCGTCTACAACCCCATCATCTACTTCCTAAGCAACAAGCAGGTGTGTGTACTGGAGGAGAGGCAGAGTGAGAACACATCAGTTAAATCTGTAGATTATCGAAGGGGACTGCAATATGTCAGTTTCCTGTGGTTTTAATTCAATTAGAATACACACTTGCCTTTTGGTTATTTAGGCCTAGATTTAATCCATATCGGCAATTTTTCAGGTGTTCGCGAAGACGCTGTTCATGGTAAACACTGCATGTGTCTGCTCAATCCGAAATTACATCTAGCCCTTATTAGTTGACACGCATCCATAGAGACTTGCAACCGGTGATGTCTTGTGGATTGTCTTGTGTATTGAAAATTGTACAAATCGATTTATAATTCTTTACCACACATTCTGTACGTGGTTTGCTAAAACTTGTGTTCGTACTCCCTGTAGTTCCGTAATGCCACTCTGGAAGTCCTCTCCTGTGGGCGTTACATTCCCCACGACCCGGCCCCCGACACCGTCCCCATGCGCTCCATGACCCTGAGGACCACGGTGGGCAGAAGGGTGGGCAGAAAAAAACAAGGAATCAGTGCACACAGCAGGGTGCTTCCTCTGTGACTCCTCTCTCCTCCATCTCCTCTCTCCTCCATCTCCATCTCCTCTCTCCTCCAACTCCATCTCATCTCATCTCTCCTCCATCTCCTATCTCCATCTCCTCTCTCCTCCATCTCCATCTCCTCTCTCCTCCATCTCTCTCCCCCATCTCCATCTCCTCTCTCCTCCATCTTCTCTCTCCTCCATCTCTCTCCTCCATCTCCTCCGTCTCTCCTCCATCTCCTCTCTTCTCCATCTCTCTCCTCCATCTCCTCCTCTCTCCATCTCTTCCATCTCCTCCATATCTCTCCTCCATCTCCTCCTCTCTCCATCTCCTCCTCTCTCCATCTCCTCCATATCTCTCCTCCATCTCCTCCTCTCTCCATCTCCTCCTCTCTCCTCCATCTCCTCCTCCTCTCTCCTCTCTCCTCCATCTCCTCATCTCTCCTCCATCTCCTCCATCTCCTCCTCTCCTCCATCTCCTTTCCTCCTCTCCTCCATCTCGTTCCCTCCTCCATCCCCTCCTCTCCTCCATCTCCTCCATCTCCTCCATATCCTCTCATCTCCTCCTCTATCTCCTTCATCTCCTCCATATCCTCTCTCCTCCATCTCCTCCATCTCCTCCATCTCCTCCATCTCCTCTCTCCTCCTCTCCTCCATCTCTCCTCCATCTCCTTCTCTCCTCCATCCCCTCCTCTCCTCCATCTCCTCCATCTCTCCTCCTCCATCTCCTCCATCTCCATCTCCTCTCTCCTCCATCTCCTCCTCTCCTCCATCTCCTTTCCTCCTCTCCTCCATCTCCTTCCCTCCTCCATCCCCTCCTCTCCTCCATCTCCTCCATCTCTCCTCCATCTCCTCCATATCCTCTCATCTCCTCCTCTATCTCCTTCATCTCCTCCATATCCTCTCTCCATCTCCTCCATATCCTCTCTCCTCCATCTCCTCCATCTCTCCTCCATCTCCTCCATCTCCTAAATCTCTTCCTCTCCATTTCCTCATCTCTCTCCTCCATCTTCTCCATCTCCTCTTCAATCTCCTCCATCTTTCCTCCAACTCCTCCATCTCCTAAATCTCTTCCTCTCCATCTCCTCTCTCCTCCATTTCTCCTCCATCTCTCTTCCAACTCCTCCATCTCCCCCATCTCTCCTCTCTCCTCCATCTTCTCCATCTCCTCTTCAACCTCCTCCATCTTTTCCATCTCCTCCTCTCTCCTCCATCTCCTCCACTGAAACCAGAAACGGGAGCCTAGAAGTATCACAGTGGTCTGGGTCCATTCGAGCCCCATCACAGCTCGTCACTCAGTGAAACCTAACTTCCACTTCAGTGGAATATTCACCCAGTGTCCCATTTGACATTAATGTGTAACTAAGGGAGAATTTGACTTAAGTGGAAGTTAGGGTTTGCAGAGATACAGAGAGAAGCTGCAGCCTCATCCTAAATAAAGTCCAGTCCGTGTCAATCAATTAATCAGCCAGCAAGCAAGTCCTCGTCTGCAGTACATTCAAAAACTGAAATGGCGCAACGATTCTAAAGTATAACAATGGGAGATTTTTTTTTAAAGAATTACAGAAAACGGGGGGTGCAAATTTGTCTTTGAAAAGGATTTATTGAGATCCATTTTAGAGTAATGCAAAACTGATTCTGTTTTCGTAGTGTGTATGTTTGTGTCTGTGTGAGTGTGTGTGTGTGATTGCGTGTGATATTTTACAGTGTATTTATTACCGTAAACCAACCAAGAGCAGGCACGCTACATTTCTTTGTGCTCTGTTTTGCAGTGGTGTAAAGTACTTGGGTAAAAAATATACTTTAAAGTGCTACATAAGTAGTTTATTGGGGGTATCTGTACTTTACTATTTATATTTTTGACAACTTTTACTTTACTACATTCCTAAAGAAAATATTGTACTTTTTACTCCATACATTTTCCCTGACAACCCAAAATACTTGTTACATTTTGAATGCTTAGCAGGACAGGAAAATCGTGAAATTCACACACTTAACATGAGAACATGTGGTCATCCCTACTGCCTATGGCCTGGCGGAGTCACTATACACAAATGCATCTTTTGTAAATAATGTCAGAGTGTTGGGGTGTGCCCCTGGTTATCCATATATTATAAAAACAAGAAAATGGTGCCACCTGCTTTGCTTAATATAAGGATTTTGAAATGATTAATACTTTTACTTTTACTTTTGATACTTAAGAACATTTTAGCAATTACATTTACTTTTGATACTTAAGTATATTTAAAACCAAATACTTTTAGACTTTTACTCAAGTAGTGGGTGACTTTCACTTATACTTGAGTCATTTTCTATTAAGGTATCTATACTTTTACTCAAGTATGACAATTGGGTACTTTTTCCACACCTGCTGTTTTGTCGTGTGTGTGTGTGTGTGTGTGTGTGTGTGTGTGTGTGTGTGTGTGTGTGTGTGTGTGTGTGTGTGTGTGTGTGTGTGTCTGGGTGTGTGTGTGTGTGTGTGAGAGAGAGAGAGAGTGTGGTAGACACACGGTTTCTTAATTTTGTTCAGAATGTATTTTTAATTTTACGCAAGTGATCTCAATTATCCAATAAAACGAATCTACCAAATATTGATTGTTCTTGTACATTTCTTTGGCAAGACAGAAACTTTTCTGGAAAGGTTTTCAGTAGCGGGTGAAGTGTTTTTGTTCACACTGATCAACTCAGTTCGAAGACACAACCCATTGGCCTACATAAACAGGATAGACAAACAAAGTAAGTCTCCGGGTCATTGTTCCGAGAGCAGCTTTTCTCAATCCTGGTCCTGGCGACCCAAAAAGTTGCACGTTTTTAGTTTTTACCCTATCACTACGCAGACGATTCAAATGATCAATTCGTCATCAAGCTTTGATCATTTGAATCAGATGTGTAGTGCTATGGCAGAAATGTGTATGTGCACCTCTTCGGATCACGAGGAGCAGGACTGAGAAACACTCCTGTAGGAAAATAGTGAATGGACTGAACCACGAGAGATGTTACTCCAACATGCCGTCCTCTCTGTAGCTGCCTCTGAAGAACACAGCGTCTTTATTAATATACAATGGGTGACTTCAATTGTCAGTACGTCATCTTGATCAAAGAACAGAGAGGATAATACACTGGCTTGATCTAATCCCAGATTTAGATATGGCATAGCCTGTATGAGCTGGGAAATGTTCAAGCAAAGAGTATTTCACACTTAATCCTTTTCTACAAATAGGATTATACATTGTCACGTAGTAATCAAATAACACGCTCGGCTTTCATTCATTTCTTTGGATGGTTTAGGAATACTACCTGTCGGCCACCTGGCTGTAACAGACTGCCATAATAAAGGCAGGTAACTATATGTCAATTCTTTAGTAGAAACACGAAAGGATTATACATTGTCACTATTTATCACTGTTTATTATCTATGCATAGTCACTGTTTATTATCTATGCATAGTCACTGTTTATTATCTATGCATAGTCACTGTTTATTATCTATGCATAGTCACTGTTTATTATCTATGCATAGTCACTGTTTATTATCTATGCATAGTCACTGTTTATTATCTATGCATAGTCACTGTTTATTATCTATGCATAGTCACTGTTTATTGTCTATGCATAGTCACTGTTTATTATCTATGCATAGTCACTGTTTATTATCTATGCATAGTCACTGTTTATTATCTATGCATAGTCACTGTTTATTATCTATGCATAGTCACTGTTTATTATCTATGCATAGTCACTTCACCCCTACCTACATGTACAAATTACCTCAACTAACCTCTACCCCCGCACACTGACTCGGTACCGGTACCTGTACCTATAACCACGTTATTGTTATTCTTATTGTGTTACTTTTTAGTATTATTTTTTACTTTAGTCTGCTTGTTAAATATTTTCTTAACTCTTCTAGAACTGCACTGTTGGTTTAAGGGCTTGTAAAGTAAGCATTTCACGGTAAAGTCTACACTTGTTGTATTCAGAGTGTATGACAAAGTTTGATGTGATTTGATTTGAAAATAACAATGTCAAGATAGATGTAAAAAAGGACTGTATCCCCAAGGAGTAAGTATAGGCCACTGATGATAGTAGGGTCAGCTACAGTCCTCAGTCTAAAAGTCTAGTACAATAGATAGATGATACCTGTTGCTCATGCTTCCTGTCTAACAGCCAACTGGCTCTAACAGTCTTCTATCATAAAACATGTATAAAACACAAGTAAATTCTTTAGTAAAAACACTAACATATGAATAACTTAAAGAGTATTTTCATGATAAAAGGGTCAGGTTTAGACTTCTATAGCTGTTTCGATTGGTCTATAAATACATAGATGACACCTCTTGCTCAGCCTGCATTGTGTCTCTACTATACACAGTAGTGAACCATTCCTAGGTTTTTGTGTACGTGTTTAGAACAGCTAACAGGCAGGGTTGGGTCAGTATCACCAATAGGTCAGCAGTGCCATTGTAATAAGCATGTCTTCAAATACAACCTGTCGCTCTCAAACACTTCATAGAGACACATCCAATTAAACCCACCACCCTCACTATAATCCCCGCTGAGGATACAACACAGCCAAGTGCAAATAGATGTGACTCACGGCGAGGATTCCCTGGAGACCAGTGAGCCATGCAGGGTGTCGATCAACACAAATGGACACAGCGGGGCGTCACCTAGGTCATATTCAACAGGCACTAAAAAGAAGAAAACAGATTGAAACAGCAAGGGACTACCTGAACTTGTCCAATAAGAACCCTCATTTTCGTTTTCCTTTGCACAAATGTTTTGCAAAATGTTGTTATGGTATGCCCTAATGAATACAACCCCGTCATAATGAACAGTGACTAAGGGCGTAGTATGAAGGATGTGCTTCATTATGCTTTGGGTATGGAGTAGATGTTGTTGCAGATACCGGTAATAAGCTTAGGTTGCAGCTATGGGCTCCTGTTCATAAATTATTCTGAAAAGGATGGAGAGATGGAACTGTTTTTCTAAAATGGAACTCAAACCGTTTTAAGATGGAACTATATCCAAGCACTCTGCCTATTTCATGGGGATATAGGAATGACACCGTTTGGGAGGAGTACATTGACATCTCATTTACAATTGCAAACTGTGCAGTATTACTCTTCACCTCATTTGTCGGCATTGCAGCGAATGTGTTTGTCACATGGGCAGTGTACTGTCAAAAGTCTCTTAGAACGTGGAACAACGCGCTCCTGGTCAACCTCGC
Organism: Salvelinus fontinalis; assembly: GCF_029448725.1. Taxonomy (NCBI): domain Eukaryota; kingdom Metazoa; phylum Chordata; class Actinopteri; order Salmoniformes; family Salmonidae; genus Salvelinus; species Salvelinus fontinalis. The sequence goes on from NC_074673.1 coordinate 7,639,564, forward strand.
CGTTATCGACATCCTCCGTTGTTGTATTGACTGTCCCGTTCTCTTCACCATCGTTCTGAAGGGACCCGTAGGAGGAGGTCTGGAGGAACTGCTCTGTGACACCCAGGTCGCCTCCTTCTCATTCAGCTGCTGTATTCAGTTGCTCACCTTGGCCTGCATCAGCATGGAAAGACATCAAGCGATCACCCACCCTTTCAAAATCACCCAGCGCCGAAGACGGATTCTGGTGTGGATCCCGTTTACCTGGATGGTGGGTGTTCTCGTTGCGGCCTTTTGTTTGACGTTTGTCAAGGACTCACCTGTGTATTTTAGGTGCAGAGGATGGGAGGTAAACGTGCAACTATCCTATGACACTTTTGGACTCTATATATTACTTCCGCTATGGTCAACCTGCTTCACTGTCATTATTGGATTCTATGCTCGTATATTTATCATAGTGAGAGCACACGGTCGAAAAATATTTGATAAAGGATCTTGTTCAGCACCCAAACAGGACATCATGAAAGAAGCAACAAATAAAGTTCAGGAAGAGGATGATAAAGATGGGAAAACAAAACATGAGGAATCTGAGAAAACTGAAATAGAGGATAAAAGGGAAACGGACCAAAAAGAGAATAGGCAAGGGGAAACTGTTCAGCAAGAACATGCACTACCTGTTGAAAAACACTTTTTCAGAAAAGACCCTGAAATTGGATTTACGAACACGACAACAAAGAACCCTCAAGGAGCCATGAAAGGCTCTTCGGACAACATGATAGAAACCAAGACTCTGGGTAGCAAATCTAAGCTACTCGCCACTGAGGTGAAACTACCATGCGTTTTATTCATGCCACAGGTGGATAACCCCAGTTCCGAGGTGCTCAAGTTGGTAGACTTGGAACAAGACAAGGATGTCCGTTCACTCCATCCCAATTCTAATAGTGATCATGATGTCAAAGCAGATGATATTTCTCCATTACCTACCAAGGTTGAGGAGACTGTAGCAGCAATCCCCGTTCCAGAAACTCCAGCTGCGAAGCAATGCTTAGAGGTTGAAGGTGGCGTCTGTATGATGCCGTCGTTTGCCAACAAAGAGCATGCCAAAAAAAAGAAGGAGAGTAAACTGGCGAAGCGTTCTGGTTACATCATTCTCACCTTTCTGATATTCTGGATGCCATTGATAGTGATGATGCTGGCCAACGTCTTCCGCAACAGAAACAGGAATGTCAGGGTAAGTTGTTTTCATATGTTTCTGATGGTCATTGTCAGTGAACTGTTCATCAGATGCTGTTTTTTTAAATATATATTTTATATCAAAGATACAACCCATAGCTTCTATCAATTGCATAATATCAAATGGAGGAACATCATGACTGTAGAGCTGTGCCTTCTTACCAGGGTGCGAATTATGGGGGAGCCAGCGGGGAGCTCAGCTCCTCTGAATGAGACATTAACTACCCTACATGCAACAAAAGTCCACCTCTGGGGGGAGGGGGGTCTCTAAATAATGCTAATTGAACCATTCTCCTATTTCTTTAAAAAAAGATATGAAAAATAAAAGCTTTCAAATGAAAAGAACACCCCCACCTCTCTATCATGGTTTAAACCATTTATTTATAAATGGCTGCACTAACCATCTCCCTGTCCATGAATGATAGAAATTCTATAGAGGCGCTGTCCACTCAGTAGTGCTGAATTTCAGGCTTAGCTCAGTTCCCTAAAATGCATAGATTTTCCTTTGTACTTTCCCAATTTGTTTGCCATGCATCCTTGATAAAAAATGGCCTTTATTCCAATGAATTAGATGTATCTGCTGATTTATCATTGTTGCTTTTGTCAGTCAGCTGTTTAGAGCGCTCATTGCTTTGTTTTTCAGGTGCACGTGGGTATTTGTTCTCCATGCTGTCCGTAGACCATTTATTTAGCTTTAATATTTTCTAACAATACTTGTTTTCTTTCCTGGATCAGCTGATGACGGTCGACAATATCACTAGACAACTAGTTTACAGTTAGACACCAATGCGCATCCAATCCACCCAACAAGTATAGGACTACAAGTTAATGACAGTATCCCTACAGTATATATAGTTGACTCTTTCAGTTAGAAGTATTCGATTTTGCAATGGAATAGGTCTACATTATTTTGTGTCTGTGTTCCCATGACAACAGTTTTCACGGCAAAACATCATAATATTTTACATAGGCATAGCTATATTTACCACGCCTTTCCAGAGATATCCCAAGATCCATGCTTCCTACAGGGTTTAAGTTCACTGTTCTGATTGTATTGTTAAATGCTTAATAATGACAAATAACACAGCCATAAATGTAATTAATGTAAGGAAAGACTGGTATTGGAGGGTAAACGCGAGTAATATCAGCTTACTCACCTTTAAAAAAAATGCATTTAATGTACAGGGAGTGTTACCTTTTTCACTGCGACCAGCAATCGGAGTTTACCCACCTATTTTTTTTATTTATACCACACTAGGCTACGTCACTGGTTATTGGTAGGCATCTTTGAAGTGCATGGTAATGCACATCTAGTAAAATTCTGTTTTTCCTGGCACAGTTTCAGGCATCAATTAATGTATGCCTAATCAACGGCAATCGAAAAATGTCGTTAGGAACACTTGTTGGTGTTTTGGAACAGTATTTTCATTCATCAAATAGCAGAAGTGCACATGCACTGTTTGGATGCTGGCATTATTTTGCAGTGGACGAAAGCACAGGTAGCATACTTTTCCCCCCCCATTGATTTCTATGACACTCGGATAATCAAAGGTAATTCATTTTTTTACCGTTAAATGGCATCTATACTGTAACGACCCTGGGTTTATAAGCGCAGATATCGACTCTACCCCTTGAGCATGCTTTTGGGGCACAGTCTATAGCGCGCTGGACTTCGGGCTAGAAGGTTGAGGGTTCGAGACCTGCTTCCCTGCCCGGTTCATTACAATACTATTAGGCCCATAGAGAAATACGTGCACGCGTGCACCCAATAAATACCACGGTGTAATTCAAACTCTGCTTATTACGCAATACATTTGGAAGCTCTTGGGATTCTAAATCCCTTTTGATCGTTAAATTACTCAATACATCATTCTACTATTCTGAACAGAGATTACTATAGGAGGTTATACAATTCTAATACAGCACAAACATTATTTTACATGTTTCTGCCTTTCAGATGGGGACAGCTCAGAATCTGGAGATCCTGTCTGTATCAGTGGCCTGCATGACCTCTGCCAGTAACCCCATAACCTACGCTGTGGTCAACCCTCAGTTCAGGACAGAGTTCTACTATCTTAGGAGGAAATGTAAATCGTTATGGACAAGAGCTTAGACATACTACAGATAACTGATCTTTATTATGGCATGTGCTTGGGATATGATGGTCACCTTTAAACGGTAGTAAGTATTGTAATTTATATAATGATCCTAACACATCAAAAAGTCTTCATCTCTTGCCAGAACTGGGGGTCAGTCTCAGATGGGGTGTCTCATGTGTGATGCAATCCATCTCCTTGTTTGGTCCCAGGGTGGTTCTCAGGTAGGTCAACAACATCACTCATCCTCAGCAGTTATGGGCCCAATTTAGACTGAGGAAATGACGCCTTTCTTTATGCATGACTTTCCTATGGACTTCTCAGTCGTTGGTATTCAGACTTACCTTACGAAGGTGAGTAAAGGGCTTTACAGACGTGGTTCTCTTGTGCGCTGAATAAATGTAATTTGACTGCTTGAAACCCTCCCACTTGCTGGCCAACAGATTTTCTCGTGGAGTTTTCATTCAATAGGGTTTTCATTCCATTTGTCTTAAACCTTAAGCCATCCCTTTAAATACGCTCTACCTTATAGTTATTGTCCATAGACTCAATAAAATATATGGAGAGAACGTGTTCAGAAAGAAAACCATCTAAATATATGCATTTTCGTCTCCGTTTCAGCACCAATTGGTAGATTTAAATATTCTGTGATCGTGTAGATTATTCAGGGTTAGGATAGTATTTAAGAATCATTAAAAAAAAACTAGTTTAGAGAGCCTTTAAGCACGAAAGAAAGAAAACCGTGGTTTGACCCTTTCTGAAAATTGCCACCATCCGTTACTTAACCCATGGTAATGTTGGAAGATTAGTGTACATATAATTAGAATAGAGAGATTAGTGTACAATGGTTGGCTAAACCCTGTTCTATTGCCTGCACTAACCACGGCGCCAAGTATTACGCCATGCGTCGGTTCAAACCGCTACGGCTTGGTCTGCTCTCCATAACGATTTAATTCGCCTCGGGTCAGAATCGTGCCCTTAATGAACACTGAGGTGTTGCCCTGCTGTGCTGTGAGACACAGACCAAATGTGGACCAAAATGAACAGGCTCTGTTGTCTAGTACTAATCATCTCCATGGTTCACTGGCTCTACATGCAGGACAGGGCCTTCCTTCACCCCATTTATGTGTGTGTGTGTCTGTGTGTGTGTGTGTGTGTGTGTGTGTGTGTGTGTGTGTGTGTGTGTGTGTGTGTGTGTGTGTGTGTGTGTGTGTGTGTGTGTGTGTGTGTGTGTGTGTGTGTGTGTGTGTGTGTGTGCATACAAGTGTGTCTGTGTGAGTTAGGCCTGTCTCTGTAGGTTCTCCACCCTGGACCAACCACTGAGTCTGCCAGGCCCTCACACGCCCTCTAGCCCCCCTGGAGAGACAGGCTAGGAGACCTCATTATTACCCTGTACAGAGTGGGAGTCACTGGACCAAGTCTCACAGCCTGGGGTCTAACTAGGACTCCTTCTCAAATGGCACCCTAGTCCCTACTTAGGGAATAGGGTGCACTGTATAGGGAAGACGGTGCCAATGTCAACAAATTCACAGCAAGGTGTCAGCACCTTAAGTTAAACACCAAACTAAGGGTGATGGCAGACTGTGGCTTCACAGCCGGAATGTTTCTATGTTCTAGAATGAATACATGTAAAATAACTTGTTCTATATTCTAGAATGAATACATATGTGTAAAATAACTTGTTCTATATTCTAGAGTGAATACATATGTGTAAAATAACTTGTTCTATATTCTAGAATGAAATCATGTAAAATAACTTGTGGTCCCTCTACACTACAACCAATGGAACCAGCACCATCAGCACCATCATAATATGAGCACCATAATAACATCAGCACCATCAGCACCATCAGCACTATAATACCATCAGCACCATAATAACATCAGCACCACCAGCACCATCAGCACCATAATAACATCAGCACCACCAGCAGCATAATAGCATCAGCACCATCAGGACCATCATAATATCAGCACCATAACAGCAGCACCATCAGCACTATAATACCAGCAGCACCATCAGCACCATAATACTATCAGAACCATAATACCATCAGGACCATAATAACACCAGCACCATAATAGCACCAGCACCATCAGCACCATAATACCATCAGGACCATCAGCACCATAATAACATCAGCACCATCAACACCATAATAACATCAACACCATCAAGACCATCATAATATCAGCACCATAATACCATCAGCACCATCAGCAACATAATAACAGCAGCACCATCAGCACCATAATAACATCAGTACCATCAACACCATAATAACATCAGCACCATAATACCATTAGCACCATAATACCATCAGCACCATCAGCACCATAATACCATCAACACCATCAGCACCATAATACCATCAACACCATCAGCACCATAATATCATCATCCTCATCAGCACCATACTACTATCAGCACCATAATATCATCAGCACCATCAGCACCATCAGCACCATAATAACATCAGCACCATAATAACATCAGCACCATAATATCATCAGCACCATAATAACATCAACACCATAATACCATCAGCACCATCAGCACCATACTACTATCAGCACCATAATATCATCAGCACCATCAGCACCATCAGCACCATAATAACATCAGCACCATAATAACATCAGCACCATAATAACATCAACACCATAATAACATCAGCACCATCAACACCATAATAACATCAGCACCATCAGCACCATAATACCATCAGCACCATCAGCACCATACTACTATCAGCACCATAATATCATCAGCACCATCAGCACCATCAGCACCATAATAACATCAGTACCATAATACCATCAGCACCATCAGCACCATAATAACATCAGCACCATAAGCACCATAATAACATCAACACCATAATAACATCAGCACCATCAGCACCATAATAACATCAGCACCATAATACCATCAGCACCATCAGCACCATAATAACATCAGCACCATAATAACATCAGCACCATCAACACCATAATATACATCAGCACCATCAGCAACATCAGCACCATAATACCATAATAACATCAGCACCATAAAACCATTAGCACCATCAGCACTATGATAACATCAGCACCATCAGCACCAAAATACCACCAGCACCATCAGCACCATCAACACTATAATAACATCAGCACCAGCAGCACCACCAGCACCATCAGCAACATAACAAAAGTAGTACCATAAGCACCATAATACCATCAGCACCATAATGACATCAGCACCATAATACCACCAGCATCATAATACCATCAGCACCATAATACCATCAGCACCACCAGCACCATAATAAGATCAGCACCATAATAACATCAGCACCACCAGCACCATCATAATATCAGCACCATTATTACATCAGCACCATCAGCACCATAATAACATCAGCACCATCAACACCATAATATACATCAGCAGATTCAGCAACATCAGCACCATAATAACATCAGCACCATAATACCATCAGCACCATAATGACATCAGCACCATAATAACATCAGCACCACCAGCACCATAATAACAGCAGCACCAAAATAACATCAACACCATCAGCACCATAAGCACCATAATACCACCAGCATCATAATACCATCAGCACCATAATACCATCAGCACCACCAGTACCATAATACTATCAGTACCATAAGCACCATAATACCATCAGCAACATCAGCACCATAATAACATCAGCACCAAAATAACATCAGCACCATCAGCAACATAATAACATCAGCACCATAATACCATAAGCACCATCAGCACCATTAGCACCATAACAACATCAGCACAATCAGCACAATAATAGATCAGCACCATCAGCAACATAATAACACCAGCACCATAATAACATCAGCACCATCAGCACAATAATAGATCAGCACCATCAGCAACATAATAACACCAGCACCATAATAACATCAGCACCATAATCACATCAGCACCACCAGCACCATAATAACACCAGCACCATAACAACATCAGCACCATCAGCACAATAATAGATCAGCACCATCAGCAACATAATAACACCAGCACCATAATAGCATCAGCACCATAATCACATCAGCACCATCAGCACCATCAGCACCATAATAACATCAGCACCATAATAACATCAGCACCATAATAACATCAGCACCATAATGACATCAGCACCACCAGCACCATAATAACATCAGCACCATAATAACATCAACACCATCAGCACCATAATAACATCAGCACCATAATAACATCAACACCATCAGCACCATAATACCAACAGCACCACCAGCACCGTAATAACATCAGCACCATCAGCACCATAATAACATCAGCACCATCAGCACCGTAATAACCCCAACACCATCATCACCGTAATAACATCAGCACCATAATAACATCAGAACCATAATAAGATCAGCACCATAAACACCATCATCACCATAATACCACCAGCACCATAATAACACCAGCACCATAATAACACCAGCACCATAATAACACCAGCACCATAATAACACCAGCACCATAATAACACCAACACCACCAGCACCATAAACACCATCATCACCATAACACCATCAGCACCATAATAACATCAGCACCATAATAACACCAACACCATAATAACACCAGCACCATAATAACATCAACACCATCAGCACCATAATAACATCGGCACCATAATAACATCAACACCATAATAACATCAGCACCATAATAACATCAACACCATCAGCACCATAATAACACCAGCACCATAACACCATCAGCACCATAATAACATCAGCACCATAATAACATCAACACCATAATAACATCAGCACCATAATAACACCAGCACCATAATAACATCAACACCATAATAACATCAACACCATAATAACATCAACACCATAATAACATCAACACCATAATAACATCAACGCCATAATAACATCAGCACCATAATAACATCAGTTGTAAGAAAGAAAGGTTAAAATACTCGGTTTGACCTTATCAAGTGTTTTATTAATAGAACAGCTATGTATGTACAGTATTGATGTATTCTATCCACTGCACCAAAATGCACGATTCGGGATTTTTTTTCGTAGCTTCTTCCCCTTATAATCTGTATATTTTGTGCATAACAGGATCTATCTATAATTCATTAAAATCATCATTCTTATCATGTACCATTTTTTCGATATCTTCTCCGGGACACTCACTCATGTTGTCATTCACAAACCTTGGATACATCCTAATTGAATACAACTGAATTATGCAATGACCGCATGCAAAGTCCATTTATCAACAGATAGAAATATTATGAAGTTGTTAACGCTTCACTTTAAATTGGCCTTAATACACTGAATGGACAAAACATTAGGAACACCTGCTCTTTCCATGACACAGACTGACCAGGTCAATCCAGGTGAAATCTACGATCCCTCTTTGATGTCACCTTTTAAAACCACTTCAATCCGTGTAAATGAAGGGGAGGAGACGGGTTACAGAACGGTCCACCGCCCAAAGGACATCCAGACAACCTGACACAACCGTGGGAAGCATTAGAGTCAACATGAGCCAGCGTCCTTATGGAACGCTTTCGACAGCTTGTAGACTCCATGCCCCGACGAATTGCCAAAAGGAGGCACAACTCAATTAGGATGTTGTTCCTAATGTTTTGTTACACTCAGTGGACATATGCAACCGCAGTAAACAGCATTGTAGTTACATAAATGAAGGTCACTTATTAAGGTGAAGTGTTAGCTATGTGTCACAACTGCTATCTAACCCTAGAAATCAGAGGAATTATGGTATAACGATGTTTTGTGAAGACAAAACAGAGAAATATTTACAACATTTACTAACAATGTACAGCATAATTTATTATTTTCACACAGTGACTTTAGTACCAAGGTCTTGCTTGTTTTTGATAAATGGAACAAAAGAGGGATATGGCTTTTTGTTTACCCATATACCTCATTTCAAAGGTATTGATTACAAGCAACTGTAATACGAATGTCTGGAGCTTCAGACAAAGGCTTAGGTTAAGATAAGAGTAGTGTCTCTCCAGGTTCAGATTGACAGATCTACATGGCTTCTAGAGGTGGCAGTGCTTTACTAGTTGTGATAACTTCCTTATATTATACAACTTTATTTCTACCTGGTAATAGCTAACATCTATTTTTCTAATTTCAATTTAACTTCAATTTCAGTTTGAGGTCAATGTAATTCGGAGAAATGTATGTTAAGTCATGTTCCTATCAGTAAGTCAGGCATATAGCCTAAGATAATAAAAACAGACTGCGAATGTCAGGGGGCCTGTATTCATATAACGCATCTCAGAGTTGATCTAGGATCAGGTCCTAGCTAGCTCAGGCCCTAAATTAGGACTCTTACTTTGAACATTTTAACCGTTTCAGGATAGGGAAAGGTCTATACTCATAGAGTAATAGGAATAGGAATCCAATAGGAAATGAATATTCACAGTGACTAAGTAGCACTTCATTTCAAATAACACATGTGTAAGTTACATATCGGCTGAATTAATTTACAGGAGTAAAGGGGAAGATCAGTTCAATCAAGGAGGAAAATCTCCCTTGGTTTAATAAAGGGCTTCCAGGTCCGGCTGTTTGATATGAGCAGAGAGAGAAAGGTAGATGTCCCATTCATAATAATAATAGACAGATCTGAGGATTGACCTTCATATGAGTACTTGAATGCATGTGTGCTTTGTCTTGAGTCTCTCCACTTCATCAAGAAACAGGAATTTGACTTTCAACTGCAAACAACACAGTTCTCCCCTCTTTTTCCACCTTGAGTCACAAGAGACGACATTTTGACCTTTCCTGCAGTCAAATGACCAAATCGCCCTCTAGTGGCCTCATGGGTGGAATATTATTAAACATTTTCATAATAAAAAAAAAAACATTCTTAAAAAAAAAAAAAATGCAGAAAATCCGGTGTTTCTGTGTCAAACATTTTTTTTGTTATATTTCAGTCTTCAGTGATGCAAACTAAAAATGTAATACATTTGAAATCTATACCTGACATGGTACAGGTGTCTTCTTTCTTTAAGACCCATAACCATGTGTGTGAGCTGTTCACTTTTGTTTCAAAGTAGATTTGTTTAAGACTACCAAGAAACAATATGTGACCCTGATTTAGTCCACTTCAGTAAAATTATTTATTAATAGTCCTCCAAAAATGTATCTCAGTGTTTTTTTTTCAGGCATCAACGATCCAGCGATTCAATAGTTCATTGCTTGAGCTTCCTGTGCTTAAAGGAAGGAGATGTACTTCAGGCCACCCTCTTTGCTCCATAGATGGATGATCTTTCATTGGTCCCCAAAGAGCAAAAGGCTTTTAGCTAGATCAAGTCCCTTTGCTCCAAGGCAGCCAGCCAATCACAGCAGTTTAATCCCATGCAGAGTCCAGTGGTAGTCCATCCCAGGACAGAGAGCTATTCAAACCATGACCTCTGACCAAGGCCGGCACCAGGCATAAGAGACATACAGGTGAAGTCAGAAGTTTACATTTACCTTAGCCAAATACATTTAAACTCAGTTTTTCACAATTCCTGACATTTAATCCTAGTAAATGTTTCCTGTCTAAGATCAGTTAGGATCACCACTTTATTTTAAGAATGTGAAATGTCAGAATATTAGTAGAGAGAATGATTTATTTCAGCTTTTATTTCTTTCATCACATTCCCAGTGGGTCAGAAGTTTACATACACTCAATTAGTATGTGATAGCATTGCCTTTAAATTGTTTACCTTGGGTCAAACGTTTCGGGCAGCCTTCCACAAGCTTCTCACAATAAGTTGGGTGAATTTTGGCCCATTCCTCCTGACAGAGCTGGTGTAACTGAGTCAGGTTTGTAGGCCTCCTTGCTCGCACACACTTTTTCAGTTCTGCCCACAACATTTTCTAGAGGATAGAGTTCAGGGCTTTGTGATGGCCACTCCAATACCTTGACTTTGTTGCCATTTTGCCACAACTTTGGAAGTATGCTTGGGGCATTGTCCATTTGGAAGACCCATTTGCAACCAAGCTTTAACTTCCTGACTGATGTCTTGAGATGTTGCTTCAATATATCCACATAATTTTCTTTCCTCATGATGCTATCTATTTTGTGAAGTGCACCAGTCCCTTCTGCAGGAAAGCACTCCCACAACATGATGCTGCCACCCCCGTGTTTCAGGATGGCGTTCTTCGGCTTGCAAGCCGCCCCCTTTTTCCTCCAAACATAACATTGGTCATTATGGCCGAACAGTTCTATTTTTGTTTCATCAGACCAGAGAACATTTCTCCAAAGAGTACGATCTTTGTCCCCTTGTGCAGTTGCAAACCGTAGTCTGGCTTTTTTATGGCGATTTTGGAGCAGTAGCCTCTTCCTTGCTGAGCGGCTGTCACGCCCTTGCCTTACTATTCTTTGTTTTCTTTATTATTTTAGTTAGGTCAGGGTGTGACATGGGGAATGTTTATGTTTTGTTGGTTTTGGGTGTTTATTTGGTAAAGGGGTTATGGGGTGTAGTAGATGGTTTTGTGTTGAGTGTATATGTCTAGAGTTGTCTATGTTGGTTAGTTATCTAGGAGAGTCTATGGTTGCCTGAATGAGTTCCCAATTAGAGACAGCTGATTTCGGTTGTCTCTGATTGGGAGCCTTATTTAGGGTAGCCATAGGCTCTCATTGATTGTGGGTAATTGTCTATGTAAAACGTTAGTAGCCTGTATGTTTGTGCACAACGTTTGTAGCTTCACGGTCGTTTTTGTTGTTTTGTTATTTTGTATAGAGTTTTTGTGTCGTGTTCATCTTCGTACTGTAATAAAGAAGATGGCTTATTTTCCAAGTGCTGCGTTTTGGTCCATCAATCCGCCACACGATCGTGACAGCGGCCTTTCAGGTTATGTCGATATAGGACTCGTTTTACTGTGGATATAGATACTTTTGTGCCTGTTTCCTCCAGCATCTTCACAAGGTCCTTTGCTGTTGTTCTGGGATTGATTTGCACTTTTCGCACCAAAGTATGTTCATCTCTAGGAGACAGAACGCGTCTCCTTCCTGAGCGGTATGACGGCTGCGTGGTCCCATGGTGTTTATACTTGCGTACTATTGTTTGTACAGATACATGTGGTACCTTCAGGCGTTTGGAAATTGCTCCCAAGGATGAACCAGACTTGTGGAGGTCTACAATTTATTTTCTGAGGTCTTGGCTTATTTCTTTTGATTTTCCCATCCATGATGTCAAGCAAAGAGGCACTGAGTTTGAAGGTAGGCCTTGAAATACATCCACAGGTACACCTCCAATTGACTGAAATGATGTCAATTAACCCATCCTAAGCTTATAAAGCCATTACATAATTTTCTGGAATTTTCCAAGCTGTTTAAAGGCACAGTCAACTTAGTGTATGTAAACTTCTGACCCACTGGAATTGTGATACAGTGAAATAATCTGTCTGTAAACAATTGTTGGAAAAATGACTTGTGTCATGCACAAAGAAGATGTCCTATCTGTCTTGCCAAAACTATAGTTTGTTAACAAGAAATTGTGGAGTGGTTGAAAAACGAGTTTTAATGACTCTAAGTGTATGTAAACTTCCGACTTCAACTGTATGTGGCCACTTAGGGCCCCAGGCTGCTAGGAACTCAGTCGGGGTCTCAACTTACTGTTGAGTTCGAATAACAGAATACACAAGGTGCAAGTTTGAAATTTGGTTGTGCATCAGCACATTTTTCTCTTGTTATGTCAGTCACTGACAGTCATGTCAACTAACAATGTTTAGATTAGTAAATTAGTTTAGCCAGCTACTGTAAAACTTCAATAAACGCAGGGTTTTAAAATAACCACCTGTCCCTTTTAATAGCTGGACAACTGCACACCTTGCAGCAAATAAACACTTTTTTTAAATAAATACTGGTTCTAAATTAATTGTTTAATTTTTGATTTGTTAAATTATATAATTCAGTAATGACTCGAAAAAATGGTGTCAATCATCCGTTTTATCACCAGTAAGGAACTCCTAGCCATTGGCTGATAACAGCTGAGGACTGCTAGCCATTGGCTGATAACAGCTGAGGACTGCTAGCCATTGGCTGATAACAGCTGAGGACTGCTAGCCATTGGCTGATAACAGCTGAGGACTGCTAGCCATTGGCTGATAACAGCTGAGGACTGCTAGCCATTGGCTGATAACAGCTGAGGACTGCTAGCCATTGGCTGATAACAGCTGAGGACTGCTAGCCATTGGCTGATAACAGCTGAGGACTGCTAGCCATTGGCTGATAACAGCTGAGGACTGCTAGCCATTGGCTGATAACAGCTGAGGACTGCTAGCCATTGGCTGATAACAGCTGAGGACTGCTAGCCATTGGCTGATAACAGCTGAGGACTGCTAGCCATTGGCTGATAACAGCTGAGGACTGCTAGCCATCGGCTGATAACAGCTGAGGACTGCTAGCCATCGGCTGATAACAGCTGAGGACTGCTAGCCATCGGCTGATAACAGCTGAGGACTGGTAGCCATTGGCTGATAACAGCTGAGGACTGGTAGCCATTGGCTGATAACAGCTGAGGACTGGTAGCCATTGGCTGATAACAGCTGAGGACTGGTAGCCATTGGCTGATAACAGCTGAGGACTGGTAGCCATTGGCTGATAACAGCTGAGGACTGGTAGCCATTGGCTGATAACAGCTGAGGACTGCTAGCCATTGGCTGATAACAGCTGAGGACTACTAGCCATTGGCTGATAACAGCTGAGGACTGGTAGCCATTGGCTGATAACAGCTGAGGACTGGTAGCCATTGGCTGATAACAGCTGAGGACTGGTAGCCATTGGCTGATAACAGCTGAGGACTGGTAGCCATTGGCTGATAACAGCTGAGGACTGCTAGCCATTGGCTGATAACAGCTGAGGACTGATACCTTACTGGCAAGCATAAAAACAGTCAACAACTTTGGGAGTATAGACCCCTAGAAATCGTCTGATCTCGTGGCGAAAGTAAGAACTACCGAAAATGCACATTCAAAGTGGAGAATAATTATCCTGTCAAGGAAAAGTAAGCGACTGTTGTGTTCAGTGATTTAAGAAAATAAACGGCTAGGCTATTACTTGAAGTTTTACGGTATCTAAACGTGTAGTAATCATGGCCGAATACCGACCAGGAACGCAGGGCACGTGTCCAGGGGCCCTGACCTACAGGGGGGCCCCCATTGATTTTGTTAGTCATCACTCAGATATTATTGACATTGCAAAATGTGTAGAATTGCAGGAAATTAGCGCGATTCTGGCAGGATGACCGTCCGCCAATCAGTCCAATCAATTAGTGGTTTCTCTCTCTCTCCTGCTGCTGTTTCTCTTTGAGACCAGTTAGCCAAACAGTTTTCCATGATGTCAGCCAAACAGACCTTGACTGACAGTTGACATCTACAAGGCCGACACTCTGACAATGTTGCTCTGAGAATAATTGACGGTGGAGCTGGTGGATCCGTCACCGTCTGATGATGTCACCAATGGGAGAGGGGCGGGACGCAGGTTGACCACGGAGGTGGTGATGTAGGGCTCGCTCTTCAACGGCACCGTCTCAGAGTCTAGTTTGGCGTTCAGGCTGGAGCGACTGTAGGGGAGAGGACAGAGAGAGACAGAGGGGTGAGGTGTGTGTGTGTGTGCTTGTGTGTGTGTTCATGCACTTGACTGTTTATGCTTGTGTGTTCATTTGCTGTGTGAGCTTGGGTGTATGTGTATATGTGAAGGGGTTGATGTGTGTGTGTGTGTGTGGGAGGGGTGCTTGAATGTGTGTGTGAGTGTGTGTGTGTGTGTTCATGCACTTGACTGTTTATGCTTGTGTGTTTGTGTGTTCATTTGCTGTGTGAGCTTGGGTGTATGTGTGTATGTGAAGGGGTTGATGTGTGTGTGTGTGTGTGGGGGGGGGGGGGTGTTTGAATGTGTGTGTGTGTGTGAGTGTTTGTGTGTGAGTGTGTGTGTGTGTTCATGCACTTGACTGTTTATGCTTGTGTGTTTGTGTGTTCATTTGCTGTGTGAGCTTGTGTGTATGTGTGTATGTGAAGGGGTTGATGTGTGTGTGGGGGGGGGGGGTGTTTGAATGTGTGTGTGAGTGTGTGTGTACACGTGTGAGCGTTAATACATGTGGTCCATGCAAGCATGCTTACGACACTCCTATGTGTTTGTGTGTGGATCTGTCTGTGCGACTACCTGTTGACCACAGGCCTCTCTCTGATCTGGATGGTGGAAAGCTCCTGGTTGTTACAGTTGGCCAGACTGGAGCTCTTCTTCCTGTGTCGTCTGGAGCAGCAGGACGACAGGCCGGAGGGAGACGACGACAGGGACGAGGCTCGAGATCCGGATTTGTTCACCATGGTTACCTCCATACAGTTGGTCTCGAAAGTCTGCTCGTCAATAAACTCATGATTCTGGAGAGGGAGAGAAAGAGACATGGAAATCAATGGCCATAGCGGAGGCTGGTGGATGGCGAAATTGGGAGGATGTGCTCCTCGTAATGGATGAATTGGAATGAATGTAACTGTATCAAAACACATTTAATGTTTTCTATGTGAATGATACCTTTCCATTCCAGTCATTAGTATGACCCAGTCCTATAATTTAAAGTGACATCAGTCTCTTATTCCCTGTGAAATGTCTGTTGTTTTTATGGACAGGATTTTGCTGCAAAACCAATTTTCCCAGAGGGCTAATAATAAAGTTGTTTACCACTTTCTTTTAATCATGCACATAGCTTTAATCACCTGCTGTGCTTTAACGACCCACAATTGGCCATTTTTTTTGGTAAAGAGACAAATACCCACGTCAAAACCATAGCAACAGTGTTTTGATGACTCATTTAAATGATAAAGTAATACCAGGGGAATAGAAGCATATTGTCCCGGCCCAGACGTCCACATCAAGGACCATCTGTGAAGCTGTTCCCCTTTTCCTGTGTGTTGAATGGGTAATAAGACTTGAAGGTCAACTGAGCGTATGACCCAGACTGCACCACCAGATGGCATTATGAAACCATCATGGGTGAATACCAATAGTTTTTTCTTTATTCTGCACATTCTCTCCTTGCCTCCTTCTCAAAAAATGCATTGGAGGAGAAGATCCAAGGTTCTTCGGATCTTCTCCTCCAGCGCGTTTTGAGAAGGAGACGAGGAAAGAGGAAATGAGGAATAAAGAAAATACAATTTTAGATTCACCCTCTATAGCCTGTGAAGACAACCCATCTCTGCAAGAGTAGCAAGTATATTTTTGTCTTTAAATCAATTTTGTCTTTGGTATAATCTGGCAAGTGCTCTCCCTGTACCTCAGTGGTCACCAACCGGTCAATCTTCAAGGCATTCCTAGTTGATCACCAAATATTTCTGTAGAATGGCCAACGATAAAGGCTTGCGCTCCTTTAAAAAGAAATGGTGTTGCGCTGTTGGTGGTAGGTCCACTTGATTCAGAACCCCTGCACACCGGGTAGGCAAAGTGTTCTCATTTTAAACCATTTCTTTGTCTGAAAAGACAAACTCTGCTTACCTGGCGGACTGGGAGACCTGTGGCTAAAGGAGAGCACCTACAATGTGATAGCTCAAATCAATGTGCCTACAGTTTTCACAACCCCAGCCACAGCAAAGATTGATACAAGCCTTTAGTGAGATTTTATAACTTTTAATACCTTGATCAGAGGGAGACTGTCAAAGAATACAGCAAAGAGCTGCTGTTTTTTATGAGTGAGTTCATGTCTGAGTTTTTATTCAGCACTATCAACACCGTTTTTATTCAGCACTATTACAAAACATAAAACGCGGTTGTCCCTTCTTCCACTCGCGCTGCAGCTGCAATGAATGAGTAGCCAAGTGTAGTCCTGCATTTTAACTTGAGTTTTGCCATCAGGTGGGAGACTGTGTCCCCTCTCTCTGGTCAGTCTCATTGGAGGAAAAGTAGGAGAAAGCAGGGGCCGTGAGCTAACACTCTTCTGCTCGCTCCCTCCCTCCCTCCGCTGAGCCTAATGCCTTGTTCAAAACAACTGGGAACTCGGAAATCTCCGTCTTCCGACCTCAGTGCATTTAAGACAACTGGGAACTCGGAAAAAAACGGGATCCGACAGGGAAAAATGGTTTAAAATGGTCATCCAACTCGGAATTCCAAGTCGGAAACTCGGGCATCTTTCTAGAGCACCAACTTTCCGACCTGACGTCATGATTTAACCACATCTTCTTTCTTAGAGTTCCCAGTTGTCTTGAAAGCACCATGACCATCAGATGCAGGTACCATCAGTCCAGTAAAATAAAAAAGCTAATTATTTGCAAATTATTAACATTTATGCTCAGATGTGCCTCACACCAACTGATCTATTTTGTTATCAAAACTCAAGTTTCTTTATTTAAAAAAATACGTTTTTTTTTATTACATTTTATTTTATTTCACCTTTATTTAACCAGGTATGCCAGTTGAGAACAAGTTCTCATTTACAACTGCGACCTGGCCAAGATAAAGCAAAGCAGTGCGACACAAACAACAACACAGAGTTACACATGGAATAAACAAACGTACAGTCAATAACACAATAGAAAAAAAGAAAGTCTATATACAGTGTGTGCAAATGGCAATAAATAGGCCATAGCAGCGAAGTAATTACAGTTTAGCAAATTAACAATGGAGTGATAGATGAGCAGATGATGATGTGCAAGTAGAAATACTGGTGTCCAAAAGAGCAGAAAAGTAAATAAAAACAATACGGGGATGAGGTAGGTAGATTGGGTGGGCTATTTACAGATGGGATATATGTACAGCTGCAGCGATCGTTTAGCTGCTCAGATAGCTGATGTTTTAAGTTAGTGAGGGAAATATAAGTCTCCAGCTTCAGCGATTTTTGCAATTCGTTCCAGTCATTGGCAGTAGAGAACTGTAAGGAAAGGCGGCCAAAGGAGGTGTTGGCTTTGGGGACGACCAATGAGATATACCTGCTGGAGCGCCTGCTATGGGTGGGTGTTGTTATTGTGACCAGTGAGCTGAGATATCGCAGAGCTTTACCTAGCATAGACTTACAGATGACCTGGAGCCAGTGGGTCTGGCGACGAATATGTAGCGAGGGCCAGCCGACTAGAGCATACAGGTCGCAGTGGTGGATGGTATAAGGGGCTTTGGTGACAAAACGGATGGCACTGTGATAGACTGCATCCAGTTTGCTGAGTAGAGTATTGGAAGCTATTTTGTAAATGAGGATCGGTAGGATAGTCAATTTTACAAGGGTATGTTTGACGGCGTAAGTGAAGGAGGCTTTGTTGCGAAATAGGATGCCGATTCTAGATTTAATTTTGGATTGGAGATGTTTAATATGAGTCTGGAAGGAGAGTTTACAGTCTAGGAAGACACCTAGGTATTTGTAGTTGTCCACATATTCGAAGTGATGCTAGAACTAAGTGATGCAGAACCGTCCAGTGATGCTAGTAGTGATGCTAGTCGGGTGGGCGTGGGCAGCGATCGGTTGAAATGCATGCATTTAGTTTTACTAGCGTTTAAGAGCAGTTGGAGGCCACGAAAGGAGTGTTGTATGGCATTGAAGCTTGTTTGGAGGTTAGTTAACACAGTGTCCAAAGAAGGGCCAGTTGTATACAGAATGGTGTCGTCTGCGTAGAGGTGGATCAGGGAATCACCCGCAGCAAGAGCGACATCGTTGATATATACAGAGAAAAGAGTCGGCCCGAGAATTGAACCCTGTGGCACCCTCATAGAGACTTCCAGAGGTCCGGACAACAGGCTCTCCGATTTGACACACTGAACTCTGTCTGAGAAGTAGTTGGTGAACCAGGTGAGGCAGTCATTTGAGAAACCAAGGATGTTGAGTCTGCTGATAAGGATACGGTGATTGACAGAGTCGAAAGCCTTGGCCAGGTCGATGAAAACAGCTGCACAGTATTGTCTTTTATCAATGGCGGTTATGATGTCGTTTAGTACCTTGAGCGTGGCTGAGGTACACCCGTGACCACCTCGGAAACCAGATTGCACAGCGGAGAAGGTACTGTGGGATTCGAAATGGTCAGTGATCTGTTTATTAACTTGGCTTTGAAGACTTTAGAAAGCCAGGGCAGGATGGATATAGGTCTATAGCAGGGCAGGATGGATATAGGTCTATAACATCCCCCTTTAAAGAGGGGGATGACCGCGGCAGCTTTACAATCTTTAGGGATCTCGGACGATACGAAAGAGAGGTTGAACAGACTGGTAATAGGGGTTGCAACAATGCGGCGGATAATTTTAGAAAGAGAGGGTCCAGACTGTCTAGCCCAGCTGATTTATACGGGTCCAGGTTTTGCAGCTCTTTCAGAACATCTGCTATCTGGATTTGGGTGAAGTAGAAGCTGGGGAGGCTTGGGCAAGTAGCTGCGGAGGGTGCGGAGCTGTTGGCCGGGGTTGGGGGTAGCCAGGAGGAAAACATGGCCAGCCATAGAGAAATGCTTATTGAAATTCTCGATTATCGTGGATTTATCGGTGGTGACAGTGTTTCCTAGCCTCAGTGCAGTGGGCAGCTGGGAGGTGCTCTTATTCTCCATGGACTTTACAGTTTTAAATATAATATGGTCTAAGAACAACATTGGCAGGCCAGGAAAAGAGCCAGTATGCTGTGATAATGTATTAGGCCTACTGCACAAACCACATTTTAATTAGGTTCGTGTTAAAACATTTTTTTTTTAAATGACAGTAGATCTCGGCTTACTTTTTGACTGCGAAAGTGATCTTGACTCATAAAAGGTTGGTGATCTACCTCCTAGCCTACTTAATCAGTGCCGTTTCTACTGCTGAATTCTCAGTACTTCTGACTTTAAAGTGTTGGGACATTGACTTGGACTGATTTCAGGTCAGTTGTGATAGTCTTCTGATAATTGGTGGGTGTGTCTGTTGGAGGAGGTATTTTTCTTCACCTCTGCCAGGCAATCATCAATTAGTGCTGAGAGGGGTGTCCTTCACCTCTGCTAGGCAATCATCAATTAGTGCTGAGAGGCGTGTCCTTCACCTCTGCTAGGCAATCAGCAATTGGTGTTAGCAATTATTAGTTTTTTTCAGATTATCTAATTTTGCTCTTTTGTAGCTTTGTAAAGTATGCGTGTGACTTCTATCCCTGTTCGCTCCTCTGCCTGTAGGCTTTACAGACGCTTACCACCCCGTGGCTGCTACCCTTCTAATCTAGTGTACCCTGCACGCACAACCCATATGGAATTCTTAGTCTCCGACAGCCTCTGGAACTGCCAGTCTGTGGGCAAAAAGGATAGTTCATCTCAGCCTTTGTCACCCTAAAGCACAGGTGTCAAACTCATTCCACGGGGGGCCGAGTGTCTGCGGGTTTTCGCTCCTCCCTTGTACTTGATTGATGAATTAACATCACTAATTAGTTAGGAACTCCCCACACCTGGTTGTCTAGGGCTTTATTGAAAGGAAAAACCAAAAACCTGCAGACACTAGGGCCTCCGTGGAATGAGTTTGACACCCCTGCCCTAAAGCATCCCAACTTTTTGGCCCTAACAGAGAAATACACTACATGACCAAAAGTATGTGGACACCTGATCGTTGAACATCTCATTCCAAAATCATGGGCATTAATATGGAGTTGGTATCGTCTTCGCTGCTATAACAGCCTCCACTTTCTGGGAAGGCTATCCACTAGATTGAACATTGCTGTGGGGATTTTCTTCCATTCAGCCACAAGAGCATTAGTGAGGTTGGGCACTGATGTTGGGCAATTAGGCCTGGCTCATAGTCAGCATTCCAATTCATCCCAAAGGTGTTCGATGGGGTTGAGGTCAGGGCTCAGTGCAGGCCAGTCAAGTTCATCCACACCGATCTCGACAAACCATTTCTGTATGGACCTCGCTTTGTGCACAGAGGGCATTGTCATCCTGAAACAGGAAAGGGCCTTCCCCAAACATTCGGGCCTAGCCTGAACCATGAAAAACAGCCCCAGACCATTATTTGTCCTCCACCAAACTTTATAGTTTGCACTATACATTCTGGGAGGTAGCGTTCTCCTGGCATCCGCCAAACCCAGATTCGTCCATCAGACTGCCAGATGGTGAACGTGATTCATCACTTTAGAGAGCGCGTTTCAACTGCTCCAGAGTCCAATGGCGGTGAGCTTTACACCACTCCAGACAACGTTTGGCATTGCACATGGTGATCTTAGGTTTGTGTGTGGCTGCTTGGCCATGGAAACTCATTTCATGAAGCTCCCGACGAACCGTTCTTGTGCTGACGTTGCTTCCGGAGGCAGTTTGGAACTCGGTAGTGAGTGTTGCAACCTAGGACAGACCATTTTTACGCGTTTTAGCACTCTGCACTCCCGTTCTGTGAGCTTGTGTGGCCTACCACTTCGCGGCTGAGCTTGAATTTGTATTTTTTATTCTATGGCTGTGTGCTTGATTTTATACGCCTGTCAGCAACGGGTGTGGCTGAAATATCCGTTTCCACTCATTTGAAAGGTTGTCCACACACCTTTGTCCACATACCCCAGAAAACACTCCTACTCCAGCTGCTCTCTCTTCATCTGACTATGTGAACTCTCATACTCCGAGAGCATCTGGTCATTGTGGTGGTGTCACAGGGATACTTATTTCTCCTGAATTGATTTTTTTTATTTTTTCCCCCCACTCTCACCTTTCCATCTCCTCATTCGAATGTAACTTGTCCACTTGTTCACTCAAACTTAACATTGTTGTCATCTATCGGCCACCAGGTGACCTTGGAGAGTTCCTCAATGAGTGTGACACCTTGATAAGTTAATTTCCCTACGATGGCTCACCATTTATCCTACTGGGTGCCTTCAATCTCATTTTTTTCTCCCTCTCTCCCTACCCACTAAGCCCCTAACCAGATGGTATTTTAATCGTCGCTCTCTCTCCCACTAATCTCTCCTCTTCTCTCCCATCATCTCTCCTTTCTACTAAATCCTTCTCCCTGCTGTCTCCTGACTCTCTCTCTCTCCTGCCTCTTTGACCCTACTCTCCTCCCTTTCTGTCTCCTTTTGATTTTCACTGTCCACTTTCCTCCCAACCTGCTTGATCCTCCCCTCCTGCTCTCTGGGCAGCTGAGCAAAAATGGAGGAAAACCAAACTTCCTTCCATTACCTTCTCTCTACTTTTTCTTCTGTTTCCACTGCTAAAGCCGCTTTCTATCACTCTAAATTCCACGCCTCTGCCTCCAAACCTGGGAAACTCTTTTCCAACTCCTCTCTCTCTGCAGATGACTTTTTCAACCACTTTCTTTGACGTCATCCACTCCTTATTCACTCAGCCTACTGAGTCCACTGGTCCCACTCACACAGAACTACCCTACACCTTGACCTCTTTCTCCCTTCTCTCTCCAGATGAAATCCTGCGACTAATGATGTCCAGCCGCCTGACCACCTGCCTACTTGACCCCATCCCCTTTTCTTTGGAGACCTCCCATTCCTCACTTCCCTCATTAACTCATCCCTGACCACTGGCTGCGTCCCCTCTGACTTCAAGATGTCCAGAGTCGCTCCCCTCCACAAGAAACCAACCCTTAATCCCTCTGATGTCAAACTACAGACTGGTATCCCTTATTTCTTTTCTTTCCAAAACACTTGAGCTGTTTCTGACCAACTCTCTTGTTATCTCTCTCAGAATGACCTTCTTGACCCTGAACAGTCAGGCTTCAAGATGGGTCACTCAACTGAGACTGCTCTCCACTTTTTCACGGAGGCTCTCCGCTCTGCCAAAGCTGACTCTCTCTCCTCTGTTCTCATCCTCCTAGATCTATCCACTGCCTTCAACACCGTGAACCATCAAATCCTCCTCTCCACCCTCTCAGGGTTGGGCGTCTCAGGCTCTGCACACTCCTGGAATGCTTCCTACCTGGCAGGTCGCTCCTACCAGATGGCTTGGAGAGGATCTGTGTCTGCACCACGTGTTATCACTACTAGTGTCCCCCAGGGCTTGGTTCTAGCTCCTCTCATCTTTTCTCTATACACCAAGTCACTTGGCACTGTCATATCCTCCCATGGTCTCTCCTATCATTGCTATGCAGATGACACAACTTTTCTCCTTCCCACCCTTCTGACACCCAGGTGGCGACATGCATTTCTGCGTTCCTGGCAGATATCTCAGCTTGGATTTCAGTCCACCACCTCAAGCTCAACCTCGACAAGACAGAGCTGCTCCTCCTCCCGGGGAAGGCCTGCACGCTCCAAGACCTCTCTATCACGGTCGACAACTACCACAGTGCCCCCCTCCCAGAGTGAAAAGAACCTCGGCGTGACCCTGGACAACACCCTGTAATTCTCTGCAAATATATAAACAGTGACTCGCTCCTGCAGGTTCATGTTCTACAACATCCGTAGAGTACAACCTTTCCTCACACAGGAAAGAGTGCAGGTCCTAATCCAGGCATCTGAACTACTACAACTCTCTGTTGGCTCCCAACTCGTGACATTAAACCCCAGCAATTTATCCAGAAAGCTGCAGCTCCCATGTCACCCCAGTCCTCCGTACACTCCATTGGCTCTCAGTGGAAGCTCGGATCCACTACAAGACAAAGGTGCCTGCCTACGGAGCAACAAGGGGAACTGCCCTCTCTACCTTC
The DNA here is from genome assembly GCF_029448725.1 of Salvelinus fontinalis. NCBI lineage: Eukaryota > Metazoa > Chordata > Actinopteri > Salmoniformes > Salmonidae > Salvelinus > Salvelinus fontinalis. The sequence continues at coordinate 7,663,456 of NC_074673.1, forward strand.
AGACTATGCTCAAAGCCTACATCCCAACCTCACTCCTTTCTGCCACCTTTTGGTCTCTTGGCCGTCTCTAAAGCACTTTTCTGTCCTGGCACCCCAATGGTGGAAGCAGCTTCCCCCTGATGCTAGGACACTGAGGAGGCTGGTGGGAGCAGCTTTAGGAGGACGGACTCATTGTAATGGCCTGAATGTATTAAATGAAAAGTACCCAGACGTGGTTTCCATATGTTTTCGATACCTTTCCATTGATTCCATTCCAGCCATTACAATGAGCCTGTTCTCCTATAGCTCCTCCCACCAGCCTCCACTGCTAGGACAGCAGAATCCCTGCCCATCTTCCGCTAATGCCTGAAACTCTACCTCTTCAAAGAGTAACTTAAATAAGACACCTCAGTCTTACCCCCCGCAATAAAAAAATAAAAAAACTAGCACTGACTTTGCTGATAGCCTCTTTAATGTAATGTAATGTAATTACTGCAACTGTTGTCTGACCTAGCTACTGTATTTTAAGATGAATGCACTAATGTAAGTCACTCTGGATAAGAGAGTCTGCTAAATGACTAAAATGAAATGGTATATTCTTCAGGAAGATGTTCCCTCCCACTTTTCGTAGTTCACTCCCATTCATCAATCTGAAACAATTGAGTAGGTGTAAAGGTCAGCTCCACCTAGATTCCATCAGAATGCTTTTTTATATATCCCGTCCAATCAGATCTTCTAAGGGGAGTAAACAAGGACGGAGGGGAGGGAACAGCGCCACCCTTCTCCTGAAGTTGGAAGTTGCACATTCCGTGATGGACTTAACAATGGTAGAAAAGTCCCATCAGCCAATGCTTACACTTGTTCTGTGGGAGAAGTGTGGAGAATCGGCAAGCAACCAAGCTCTCTCTTGCTCTTGCTCTCGCTCTCTCGCTCTCTCAATTCAAGGGGCTTTATTGGTATGGGAAACATATGTTAACATTACCAAAATAAGTGAAGTAGATAATATACAAACGTGAAATAAACAATAAAAATGAACAGTAAAAATTACACTCATAGAAGTTCCAAAAGATTACAAATGCCATATTATGTATATATTATACAGTGTTGTAACGATGTGCAAATGGTTAAAGTACAAAAGGGAATGTAAATAAACATAAATATAGTTGTATTTACAATGGTGTTTGTTCTTCACTGGTTGCCCTTTTCTTGTGGCAACAGGTCACACATCTTGCTGCTGTGATGGCACATTGTGGTATTTCACCCAGTAGATATGGGAGCTTATCAAAATCAGGTTTGTTTTCTAATTCTTTGTGGATCTGTGTAATCTGAGGGAAATATGTGTCTCTAATATGGTCATACATTTGGCAGGAGGTTAGGAAGTGCAGCTCAGTTTCCACCTCATTTTGTGGGCAGTGTGCTCATAGCCTGTCTTCTCTTGAGAGCCAGGTCTGCCTATGGCGGCCTTTCTCAATAGCAAGGCTATGCTCACTGAGTCTGTACATAGTCAAATCTTTCCTTTAGTTTGGGTCAGTGACAGTGGTCAGGTACTCTGCCACTGTGTACTCTCTGTTTAGGGCCAAATAGCATTTGAGTTTGCTCAGTTTTTTTGTTAATTCTTTCCAATGTGTCAAGTAATTATCTCTTTGTTTTCTCATGATTTGGTTGGGTCTAATTGTGTTGCTGTCCTGGGGCTCTGTGGGGTCTGTTTGTGTTAGTGAACAGAGCTGCAGGACCAGCTTGCTTACGGGACTCTTCTCCAGGTTCATCTCTCTGTAGGTGATGGGTTTGTTATGGAATTAATTCTGCTTTGCATGCATTATTTGGTGTTTTACGTTGAACACTGAGGATATTTTTGAAAAATTCTGCATGCAGTCTCAATTTGGTGTTTGTCCCATTTTGTGAATTCTTGGTTGGTGAGCGGACCCCAGACCTCACAACCATAAAAGGCAATGGGTTCTATAACTGATTCAAGTATTTTTAGCCAGATCCTAATTGGTATGTCAAATTTTATGTTCATTTTGATGGCATAGAATGCCATTCTTGCCTTGTCTCAGATCGTTCACAGCTTTGTGGAAGTTACCTGTGGCGCTGATGTTTAGGCCAAGGTATGTATAGTTTTTTTGTGTGCTCTAGGGCAACGGTGTCTACATAGAATTTGTATTTGTGGTCCTGGAGACTGGACCTTTTTTGGAACACCATTATTTTTGTCTTACTGAGATTTACTGTCAGGACCCAGGTCTGGCAGAATCTGTGCAGAAGATCTAGGTGTTGCTGTAGGCCCTCCTTGGTTGGTGACAGAAGCAAACACTAGACATTTCCCTTCAGATTCAAATCAAATCAAAGTTTATTTGTCACGTGCGCCAAATACAACAGGTGTAGTAGACCTTACAGTGAAATGCTTACTTACAGGCTCTAACCAATAGTGCAAAAAAGGTATTAGGTGAACAATAGGTAAGTAAAGAAATATAAACAACAGTAAAAAGACAGTGAAGAATAACAGTAGCGAGGCTATATACAGTAGTGAGGTTATATACAGTAGCGAGGCTATATACAGTAGAGAGGCTATATACAGTAGCGAGGCTATATACAGTAGAGAGGCTATATACAGTAGCGAGGCTATATACAGTAGAGAGGCTATATACAGTAGCGAGGCTATATACAGTAGAGAGGCTACATACAGTAGCGAGGCTATATACAGTAGAGAGGCTACATACAGTAGCGAGGCTATATACAGTAGCGAGGCTATATACAGTAGAGAGGCTACATACAGTAGCGAGGCTATATACAGTAGTGAGGTTATATACAGACACCGGTTAGTCAGGCTGGTTGAGGTAGTATTAGCATGTAGATATGGTTAACGTGACTATGCATATATGATGAACAGTAGCAGTAGCGTAAAAGAGGGGTTGGCGGGTGGCGGGACAGAATGCAGATAGCCTGGTTAGCCAATGTGCGGGAGCACTGGTTGGTCGGGCCAATTGAGGTAGTATGTACATGAATGTATAGTTAAAGTGACTATGCATATATGATAAACCGAGAGTAGCAGCAGTGTAAAAGAGGGGTTGGGGGGGGGGGGGGGGGGGGGGGTGGCACAATGCAAATAGTCCGGGTAGCCATTTGATTACCTGTTCAGGAGTCTTATGGCTTGGGGGTAAAAACTGTTGAGAAGCCTTTTTGTCCTATGACTTGGCACTCCGGTAGCGCTTGCCATGCGGTAGTAGAGAGAACAGTCTATGACTGGGGTGGCTGGGGTCTTTGACAATTTTTAGGGCCTTCCTCTGACACCACCTGGTGTAGAGGTCCTGGATGGCAGGCAGCTTAGCCCCAGTGATGTACTGGGCCGTACCATAATATTGACGGTAATGGCAGCTTTCCCACTCGCCTTCTGCGGGTCTTCACCAGGCATCCGGCTCTTTGTCCTCTGTGCCTGCGTCGCTTATTCTTGCAAATAATAGGGATGTCGGCCCTGTCTGGTGGTTGGAGAATGACCTGTGCGTCTTGCTTGTTGTATAAAAAATCTTTGTCTAATACGAGGTGAGTGATCGCTGTCCTGATATCCAGAAGCTCTTTTCTGTCGTAAGATACGGTTGCAGAAACATTATGTACAAAATAAGTTACAAATAACGCGAAAAAAAACACCTAACAGCACAATTGGTTGGGCGCCCGTAAAACTGCTGCCATTTCAACCGGGCCATTTTTAATCAAATCTAGTAGGGTGAGGCTGCAGACTGTTCTAGTGCCCTCGTCAATTCGTTTATATATATGTTGAAGAGGGTGGGTCTTAACTTCTTATGGCTGCAGGGGCAGTATTGAGTAGCTTGGATGAAAGGTGCCCAGAGGTGCCCATAGTAAACTGCCTGCTCCTCAGTCCCAGTTGCTAATATATGCATATTATTATTAGTATTGGATAGAAAACACTCGGACGTTTCTAAAACTGTTTGAATGATGTCTGTGAGTATAACAGAACTCATATGGCAGGCAAAAACCTGAGAAAAAATCGAAACAGGAAGTGGGAAATCTGAGGTTGGTCGATTTTCAATCCAGCCCCTATTGAATACACAGTGGGATATGGATCTGTTTGCACTTCCTATGGCGTCCACTAGATGTCAACAGTCTGTAGAACCTTGTCTGATGCCTCTACTGTGAAGTGGGGCCGAAGGAGACAGGAATGAGTCAGGTCTACCATGAGCTGACCATGCTCTGACCATGCGCGTTCACATGAGAGGGAGCTCTGTTCCATCGCACATCTGAAGGCAATGGAATTCTCCAGTTGGAACGTTATTGAAGATTTATGTTAAAAACATTCTAAAGATTGATTCAATACATCGTTTGACATGTTTCTACTGACTGTTACTGAACCTTTTGACATTTCGTCTGCTTTTAGTGAACGCGCTTCCTGACTTTGGATTTGTATACCAAACACGCTAACAAAAATAGCTATTTGGACATAAATTATGGACATTACCGAACAAAACAAACATTTCTTGTGGAAGTGGGAGTCCTGGGAGTGCATTCCGATGAAGATCAGCAAAGGTAAGTGAAGATTTATAATAGTATTTATGAGTTTTGTTGACTGCACTGTATGGCTTCCTTTTGTAGCTGAACGCTGTTCTCAGATTATTGAATATTGTGCTTTTGCCGTAAAGCTTTTTGAAATCTGACACAGCGGTTGCATTAAGAACAAGTGTATCTTTAATTCTATGTAAAACATGTATCTTTCATCAAAGTTTATGATGAGTATTTCTGTATTTGACGTGGCTCTCTGCAATTTCTACTGATATTTTGGAGGCATTTCTGAACATGGCACCAATGTAAACTGAGGTTTTTGGATATAAATATGAACTTTATCGAACAAAACATACATGTATATGTATTGTGTAACATGAAGTCCTATGAGTGTCATCTGATGAAGATCATCAAAGGTTAGTGATTAATTTTATCTCTATTTCTGCTTTTTGTGACTCCTGTCTTTGGCTGGGAAAATGGCTGTGTTTTTCTGTGATTTTGCGGTGACCTAACATAATCGTTTGTGGTGCTTTCGCTGTAAAGCCTTTTTGAAATCGGACACTTTGGTGGATTAACAACACGATTACCTTTAAAATGGTATAAGATACATGTATGTTTGAGGAATTTTAATTATAAGATTTCTGTTGTTTGAATATGGCGCCCTGCACTTTCACTGGCTGTTGTCATATCATCCCGTTAATGGGATTGCAGCCATAAGAAGTTTTAAGCTGCATCCCTGTCTCACCCCACGGCCCTGTGGGAAGAAATGTGTGTGTTTTTGCCTATTTTAACTGCACACTTGTTGTTTGTGTACATGGATTTCATAATATCGTATGTTTTTCCCCAACACCACTTTCCATTAATTTGTATACTAGACACTCATGCCAAATTGAGTTGAAGGCTTTTCTTGAAATCAACAAAGCATGAGAAGACTTTGCCTTTGTTTTTGTTGGTTTGTTTGTCAATTAGGGTGTGCAGGGGGAATACGTGGTCTCTCGTAGGATAATTTGGTAAAAAGCCAATTTGACAATTGCTCAGTACATTGTTTTCATTGAGGAAATGTACGAGTCTGCTGTTAATGATAATGCAGAGGGTTTTCCCAAGGTTTCTGTTGACGCATAACCCACATTAGTTATTCTCTGTCTCTGTCTCTCAATTCAATTTCAATTTAAGGGCTTTATTTTGCATGGGAAACATATGTTAACATTGCCAAAGCAAATGAAGTAGACAATAAACAATCAAATGAACAGTAAACATTACACACACAAAAGTTCCATAGGAATTAAGGCATTTCTCTCTCACTCCTGCTTCCTGCTCATGTTTTACTCCTCAGTCAACATACATAATGCACGCTGCACTATGATGCAGACATTTATTCTACCATATAGAACGGCATGTAGGGGTGTGTGTGAGAGTGTGTGTGTGTGTGTGTGTGTGTGTGTGTGTGTGTGTGTGTGTGTGCGTGCGTGCGTGCGTGCGTGTTTGTGTGTTTGTCATGGCTAACATAAGAGACAGGCTTTATATCTCTGAATTATACATACATGTAAAATGAAGTATGCTTGTCTGGTTTGAAGGCACAACGTTACTGCGCTGGCAGAATACATGTTATCTTAAGCATGCTGGGAAGCAGGGGGTGGTAAAGGTTATGGTTAAGGGTTATGGTAAAGGTTATGGTTAGGGGTTATGGTTAGGGGTTATGGTAAAGGTTATGGTTAAGGGTTATGGTAAAGGTTATGGTTAGGGGTTATGGTTATGGTTAGGGGTTATGATAAAGGTTATGATAAAGGTTATGGTTAGGGGTTATGGTTATGGTTAGGGGTTATGGTAAAGGTTATGGTTAGGGGTTATGGTAAAGGTTATGGTTAGTGGTTATGGTAAAGGTTATGGTTAGGGGTTATGGTTATGGTTAGGGGTTATGGTAAAGGTTATGGTTAGAGGTTATGGTAAAGGTTATGGTTAGGGGTTATGGTTATGGTTAGGGGTTATGGTAAAGGTTATGTTTAGGGGTTATGGTAAAGGTTATGGTAAAGGTTATGGTTAAGGGTTATGGTAAAGGTTATGGTTAGGGGTTATGGTTATGGTTAGGGGTTATGGTTATGGTTAGGGGTTATGGTTATGGTTAGGGGTTATGGTAAAGGTTATGGTTAGGGGTTATGGTAAAGGTCATGGTTAAGGGTTATGGTAAAGGTTATGGTTAGGGGTTACGGTAAAGGTCATGGTTAAGGGTTATGGTAAAGGTTATGGTTAGGGGTTACGGTAAAGGTGTTCTTACTGTGGTCTTCTCCAGGCAGTGTAGAAGGTGGTGATGATGGCTCTCAAAGGGAATGTTGGGTTTTCCCACTAGGAGCTGTCCTGCTTCCTTGGACGCCTTGGGGTACACAGAGAGAAGAAGACAGAGAATAGGAATTAGGGCAAAACATTACTGAGGGAAAAACTCTGAGCAGAGGTGTGTTAGGCATGGGCCAGCTGTAGAAAACCACACCCAGTGCTGAAATGAAGAAGCCTAGCCTGCAATGGTTCTTAGATGACCCTATGGAAGATACACTATATGACCAAAAGTATGTGGACACCTGCTCGTCAAACATCTCATTCCAAAATCATGGGCATTAATATGGAGTTGGTCACTATTTTGCTGCTATTACCAGCCTCCACTCTTCTGGGAAGGCTTTCCACTGGATGTTGGGACATGGTTGCAGGGACTTGCTTCCATTCAGCCACAAGAGCATTAGTGAGGTCGAGCACTGATGTTGGGCGATTAGGCCTGGCTTGCAGTCAGTGTCATCCCAAAGGTGATCGATGGAGTTAAGGTCAGGGCTCTGTGCAGGCCAGTCAAGTTCTTCCACACCGATCTCGACAAACCATTTATGGTTGAACCTCGATTTGTGCACGGAGGCATTGTCATGCTGAAACAGGAAAGGGCCTTGCCCAAACTGTTGCCACAAAGTTGGAAGCACAGAATCATCTAGAATGTCATTGTATGTTGTAGCGTTAAGATTTCCCTTCACTGGAACTAAGGGGCCTGAACCATGAAAACAGCCCCAGACCGTTATTCCTCCTCCTCCTAACTTTACAGTTGGCAATATGCATTTGGGCAGGTAGCGTTCTCCTGGCATCCGCCAAACCCAGATTTGTCCGTCGGACTGCCAGATGGTGAAGCGTGATTCATCACTCCAGACAACACATTTTCACTGCTTCAGAGTCCAATGGCGATGAGCTTTACACCACTCCAGCCGATGCTTAACATTGCACATGGTGATCTTAGGTTTGTGTGTGGCTGCTCACTGTTCTTGTTGTAGACGTATCTTCCAGAGGCAGTTTGGAACTCGTTAGTGAGTCTTGCAGACGATTTTTATGAGCTACACGCTTCAGCACTCGGCAGTCCCCGTTCTGTGAGCTTGTGTGGCCTACCACTTCACGGCTGAGCTGTTGTTGCTCCTAGACATTTCCACTTCACAATAACATCACTTACAGTTAACCAGGGCAGCTGTAGCAGAGCAGAAATTTGACGAACTGACTTGTTGGAAAGGTGGCATCCTATGACGGTGTTGAAAGTCACTGAGCTCTTCAGTAAGGCCCATTCTACTGCCAATGTTTGTCTGTGGAGATTGCATGGCGGTGTGCTCGATTTTATACACCTGTCGGCAACGGGTGTTGCTGAAATATCCGAATCCACTAATTTGAAGGGGTGTCCACATACTTTTGTATATATAGTGTATGTTAGTCTGTAGCAGCAAAGCCATCAACTGGACAATATACTACCAATGGGCAAAGCTGGTTGAAATGAAGTCCAGTTTATTATGGCATTTCAACCAGTTGGTTGGGTGACCAGTACACATAATACACCAATTAAACAACAGAGTTCAGAAGAGGTGTAAACCCGAGTGACAAGCAGCCAGGTGTTCAGCTGAAAAACCTACGTGACTCCTTTTATCTTTTCCCTACAAACCCTGTTGGACCCTCCAGGATGAAGTTTCCCCTAGGTACAGGTCTAGGATCAGCTTCTCCACCCCAATCTTAAATATAAAATGTAAAACTGACCGAAGCTCAGCATCTTCACCCTACACCCTGTATGACAGACAGTTGCACAGCTTGGTTATGATGAGTCAATGTGAGTGATACCTCCAATTCGCCAGCAGGGGGAGTAACAGAGTGGAGCGCTGGTCCTGATAGAGTTTTGAAAGTGCATGTCAATGCTGTTGCTGAGACAGAGGTGAGTGGCGCTGTCAAGACAGTCTACGACGAAGCCGAATATACTGGAGCACTGGAATGGGAGCAGCAACGGGCGACAGTCCCTGGTGTTACGCCATAAGCAGCCCCCGTGGTCACAACATGGCTCTGAGCAGAGAGACATGCAGCACTGGTCACGGGCCGATGATGAGCCCCCCAACCGGTCGGCTCTGTTACATTACCTCTTCCAGAGAGTTATGGATCCGGAAATGACCGTTGTAGTGTTTGTAGTGCATATACGCGGTAGTGCCCTGGCTCTTCGATGCACGGATTTTAGCGATCCGGGTTTTCTGTTTGAACAAACGCTCCTCTGTTTTAGTCTCCAAAATGTCACTTTTTTCTCTCTCTGTGCTGGTTAGCTCTCTGACACAGACAGAGAAATAACAGCTACAGACACAGATAGACTGACAGACAGGAAATGAGAGAGGTAGTGGGGATATAGGGAGGGTTGGAGGAAGAGAGGGAGGGAGACAGAAAAGGGAGACACACACACGCGCACGAATGCACACACACAAACACACACGCACACATGTACACACACACACACACACGCGCGCGCGCGCGCACGAATACACACACACAAACACACACACACGCACACACACACACACGCACACAAACACGCCCGAATGCACACACACAAACACACACGCACACATGTACACACACACACACACACACACACACACACACACACACACACACAAACACACACACACATTACGGCCACTTTACCTTTTGAGCTCGTCGTTTCTCTGCCCGCTGGCTCTGGTGGTAAATACGGCTGAAGTTGGACACGATGACGGGGACAGGCAGGGCGATGACCAGCACCCCGCTCAGAGAACAGATGGACCCAAACACCTTCCCCACGATGGTCTTGGGTACCATGTCACCGTATCTGCAAAACAGAGAGAACACTTCATGAGGATCAACAAACAGACTTCTAGAATTGGGATACAGAGATGCAGTCAGAAAGGGCAACGATATATCCCAAATCTGATTTCACAAGGTCATACTAGAGGTCACGCTTTATACCTGCAAATCAGAGAATGAATGGTTCACAAGGTTACAGTACAGGCAAAATAAAGGTTTCGTCTGGCTCAGGTGCTAAGAGCGTGGATCTAGCCATGTTGAGGTCATGAGTTCAATTCCCGCAGGGATCACAAGATGCAGTCAAAATGTCACACTTCCTACATACGGCGTACTGTATAATCTCTACTTGTTAGAAAACAGGAAGATCTATTTTGTTGAATTATTTCGTTTATTTCTCTTTATTTCGTTTAATCATCTAATAGCTGTAGTTGCTGTTCTAAAATACTGAAATATTTTAGCACTAAAAATACTTTTGACAACATTCATGGAAATGTAATATGTTCACATGATCACAGTCTTATCTCATGTGGGATAGAGACAATACGTAGAACTGAAGTTACTTAGTGGCCTACTTTCACCACCACCACCGTCTGTCTGTCTGTCTCTGTCCCTCTGCTGCAGCTCCTCTTTGAAATCATGTTTCATGTATAATTACACACCTGCAACACTAAAGCTCTCTCTCTCTCTCTCTCACACGCACGCACACACACGCACACACACACACACACACACACACACACACACACACACACACACACACACACACACACACACACACACACACACACACACACACACACACACACACACACACACACACACACACACACACACACACACACACACACACCCTAGATGAGAGAGACAGAGTGCCCATCTCCCGTGACCTCAGTGAGACAAACAGCTTGTGTTTAGATAGATGAAACAGTCTCAGGTTCAGAGACAGCAAAAGACAGTGGGTGTTCCGATGTTCTCATGTCAACAACATTTAGAGAGAGAGCTCATTTTAAAAGTCTGAGGGCCTTGAGGCTACAGTAGAAATTATTCAGAGATATGTATTCAGCCCTCCGTAGCTGGTGAGGGGCTATCAGATGGATAATACTTAGCAGGGCAGGGGTCAGTTCCATTTCAATCAGTTCATTCTGGAGGTTACAACAGACGTCAGTTAACGTCTTGCTTTGATTTACATTTGTTTGGGTTGTCAATTAACGCAAATTCAACGTGAAATCCCCTAAAAGCTATCAACATGTAATTGGATTTTTTTTTAAATACAAAATTCCCTTAAGTTGATAACTTTTTGAAATTCAATCAGTTTATTCAACATCATCACATAGATGTGTTGTTGTTGTTGTTGTTGAAATGAAGTGGAAACAAAGTTGATTCAACCAGTTTAAATGTTTTTGGGGCCCAGCGGGTATCTGCTTAATCTCTCAAAATGGAATTGTTGGTTGTATGTTTTGTAGACTTTAGTTAAGTGGGAGAAATGATACACACCCTGGTGTAATGCATTGTGTTATGTGTTTTTCCAAGCATCCACATGCAGTGTGTTTTCTGTTCTACACATTGCTCAACATAAAATAACTTTGTGGTACACTGTACATAGGGAACAATTGAACCCTTTTCGGTTAAGCACAATGTAATATTTCCACACTCATATTGCTATTAACACATGCAGGCACTCTCTAACTGATGCATGGATGGATGGGACATCTGCCATGACTGTGTTTCTTTAAATCTTCCAACAGCCTCTCAAGTGCAACGTAGACCTAGCTACATATCTATAATTGACACATGCGGTAAATTCAAAGCACAGACAGTGATTACATAGGGAATCAACTGACCTGCTGGAAAACCACCGGGCATCCCTCCGCAACGAATCATTCATCTTTTAAAGAAAACTGTTCTACGTCCACTTTCATCAAGTGATATTAAAATGCCATCTTATACCTGCCGGCTCAGGAAAATAGCAGTGGTCTATAGACCTTTAGTGTGTGTGTGTGTCTGTGTGTCTGTGTGTCTGTGTGTGTGTGTGTGTGTGTGTGTGTGTGCGCGCGTGCGCGCGTGCGCGTGTGTGTGTGTGTGTGTGTGTGTGTGTGTGTGTGTGTGTGTGTGTGTGTGTGTGTGCGTGCGTGCGTGTGTGTTGGACCTAACATGATGGAAACCTTAAAGACTAATGACTCAAGGAAGCAGCCAGCCGGCTGGCCAGGGGCGTCCGACGTTAGAGACAACTTTATTTATGAAATAGCCAACCTACCGTGTAGCAATACATTCACATTACCATGGCAATGTCTCAACTGACACTCTATTCCCTACGTAGTGCACTACTTTGGACAAAAGACAATAGGCCTTGGTAGTAGTGCACTATAAAGGGTATAATGTGCCATTTGGAACATAGACCATGCTGCAAAGTTGCATTGGGAGATAGATATGAGGCTGTCACAGTGCACGGAGCAATGCTAATGTGCTGGCCTCGTATACCTGCATGTATTCATCTTACTCTGCCGAGGTAATGGCTTTCTCAGGTCATTAACACATTAAAGTCGCAATCTGTTATTTCTCTCTCTCTCTCTCCCACCCGACAGCTGACTGCCCCTGGCCTTCACTGTGGTAGGAGTGTCACATGGGACATTTAGAAAGCAGGAGACTGAAGGCCTATTACAACCCCCTTATTTTGTTATTAAAAATCCACTGTGATATTTAGGCCTGCAGCTGTTTTTGGTCATTTCAATTAAGAATCAATATGGCCTACTACAATTAAGAATTAATATGGCCTAATACCATTAAGAATCAATATGGCCTACTACCATTAAGAATCAATATGGCCTAATACCATTAAGAATCAATGTGGCCTACTACCATTAAGAATCAATAGGCCTACTGCCATTAAGAATCAATGTGGCTTACTACCATTAAGAATCAATAGGCCTACTGCCATTAAGAATCAATTGGCCTACTGCCATTAAGAATCAATAGGCCTACTGCCGTTAAGAATCAATATGGCTTACTACCATTAAGAATCAATAGGCCTACTGCCATTAAGAATCAATTGGCCTACTACCATTAAGAATCAATATGGCCTACTGCCATTAAGAATCAATATGGCCTACTGCCATTAAGAATCAGTAGGTCCTACTGCCATTAAGAATCAGTAGGCCTACTACCATTAAGAATCAATATGGCCTACTGCCATTAAGAATCAATTGGCCTACTACCATTAAGAATCAATATGGCCTACTGCCATTAAGAATCAATCGGCCTACTGCCATTAAGAATCAATAGGCCTACTACCATTAAGAATCAACATGGTCTACTGTCATTAAGAATCAATATGGCCTACTACCATTAAGAATCAATAGGCCTACTAACATTAAGAATCAATATGGCCTACTGCCATTAGGAATCAATATGGCCTACTACCATTAAGAATCAATTGGCCTACTACCATTAAGAATCAGTAGGCCTACTACCATTAAGAATCAATATTTTGCCTACTGCCATTAAGAATCAATAGGCCTACTACCATTAAGAATCAATTGGCCTACTACCATTAAGAATCAATATGGCCTACTGCCATTAAGAATCAATATGGCCTACTACCATTAAGAATCAATATGGCCTACTCCCATTAAGAATCAATAGGCCTACTGCCGTTAAGAATCAATATGGCTTACTACCATTAAGAATCAATAGGCCTACTGCCATTAAGAATCAATTGGCCTACTACCATTAAGAATCAATATGGCCTATGCCATTAAGAATCAATATGGCCTACTGCCATTAAGAATCAATTGGCCTACTACCAATAAGAATCAATATGGCCTACTGCCATTAAGAATCAATTGGCCTACTACCATTAAGAATCAATATGGCCTACTGCCATTAAGAATCAATCGGCCTACTGCCGTTAAGAATCAATATGGCTTACTACCATTAAGAATCAATAGGCCTACTGCCATTAAGAATCAATAGGCCTACTACCATTAAGAATCAATAGGCCTACTACCATTAAGAATCAACATGGTCTACTGCCATTAATAATCAATATGGCCTACTACCATTAAGAATCAATAGGCCTACTACCATTTAAGAATGGTAGGGTGCACTGCATTCTGATGAAAGATCATCAAAGGTAAGGGAATATTTATGATGTTATTTAGTATTTTTGTGGACTCTTTGGACCCCAACATGGCAGAGAATGGCTGAGCGCTGTCTCAGATTATTGTATGCTGTGCTTTTTACTAAAGTTATTTTTTTTAAATCTAACACAGCGGTTGCATTAAGAACCAGTGTATCTTTAATTATATGTCCAACATGTATTTTTCAGCAAAGTTTATGATGAGTTTTTCTGTTAGATTACGTGACTCTCCAAAATTTCTCCGAACAATTTGGAGCATTTTTGCACCATGTTCACAATGTAAAACCAGGATTTGTAGCTATAAATATGCACATTTTCGAACAAAACATTAATGTATTGTATAACATGATGTTATAAGACTGTCATCTGATGAAGTTGTTCAAAGGTTAGTGATTATTTTTATCTCTATCTGTGGGTTTTGTGAAAGCTATCTTTGCGGTGAAAAAATGGCGTTGTGTTTTGTGCTATTTTGGTGAACTAACATAAATATATGTTGTGTTTTCTCTGTAAAACATTAAAAAAATCAGACATGTTGGCTGGATTCACAAGATGTTTATCTTTTATTTGCTGTACAACATGTATTTTTCATAAATGTTTTATGATGAGTATTTATGTAGGCCTAAATAGGCCTACTACCATCAAGAATCAATATGGCCTTCTGCCATTAATCCTAAAGAAGGCTGACGTTTTACTGTTTTGTTTTTTTCTAATTAAGGGGTGGGCCTTTAAACAATCCTCTCAGTCATTTTGCCTTCCTATCCGGTTTGTACGGTAATGTTCCCCCAGGCTCGATCCATTGATAGTAAGGTTATTCATGATGATGCGGGATGTAAATTATGGTCATTTTCGGGTATGTGTTTCGGGCCTTTAATTGCTTTCGGAGGAAATTGAGTATGCTTCCTCATTATTTGTTGATGTTGAATTATGTCCGCTTCTTCACAAAGAGAGGGAAACACATGAAAGGTGCAATATGCAGAAATTCCTGCGCCATTTCCTGGTTGCTAAAATTCGAATAGTTCGCCTAATTTCAGTTTATGTGACAAAACAAGCGATTCATAGTGTAGAGAATCATTGTACCATCTAAACATCTGTGAAATATATTGTCAATAACCCCCAAAATATTGTATTTTCTGCTGTTTGAAGCTGGGGTACAAAACCAAAATTAAAAGACTCAAAAACTACATTTAAGGATGGGAAGCATAGACATAGCGCACATAGAACAGATCTACTGCTTCTTAGACTTGCTTTCAATGAGAATAACAGATCTATAACTCACATTTCTATGTGAATTTGGTCGAGTCACCCCAAAAAGTTACATATTTCAGCTTTAAATGTGTAACGCATTAAATGTTTATTATTTATGCGACAAAAGTAGTTTTGGTACTATCTTGGCCCTGTATGCTGGCGACCATTGCCATACGTTTTCTCTATCTTGACACAAAGAGGTTAAATTAAGGGTTGGGAAAGCAAGGTGACACACACACACACACACACCAGTGGAGGCTCCTCAGAGGAGGAAGGTGAGGACCATCCTCCTCAGTGAATTTCATAAAATTAAAATTGTAAAACATTGAAAAGGTTATCCTTTTTAGTTAAAACTAAACTAAATATATTCACGTCACCAAATCATTGATTAAAACACACTGTTTTGCAATGAAGGCCTACAGTAGCCTAAACAGCGCCATTGTGTAGCCGGATGACAGCTAGTTTCCGTCCTCCTCTTGGTACATTGACATCAATAAAAAACCTAGGAGGCTCTTCGTTCTCACCCCCTTCCATAGACTTACACAGTAATTATGGCAACTTCCGGAGGACGTTCCCCAACCTATCAGAGCTCTTGCAACATGAACTGACATGATCTCCACCCAATCAAAGGATCAGATAATTAATCTAGTACTGAAAGCATAAGCTACAGCTAGCTAGCACTGCAGTGCATAAAATGTGGTGAGTAGTTGACTCAAAGACAGAGAAAGACAATAGTTGAACAGTTTTCAACAAATATGTTTCTTCAACAATGAAAGAGAAGCAAGAGAGAGAAAGAGAGAGAGAGAGATTTTGTCATTCTTTTTCACTTTCAGTTTCACTTACTTAGCTAGCAAATGCAGCTGGG
Organism: Salvelinus fontinalis; assembly: GCF_029448725.1. NCBI lineage: Eukaryota > Metazoa > Chordata > Actinopteri > Salmoniformes > Salmonidae > Salvelinus > Salvelinus fontinalis. Next base: position 7,679,286 of record NC_074673.1, read on the forward strand.
TAGTTTACTTACTCAAACAGCCGGCACTAAAATAGGGATACTATGTTAGCTAGCTGGCTATAACTATCCAACACAACACTGGAACTCTTCCAAGTCAAGGTAAGCTTTTTTTGCCACCGGGGCCTTCCGGTTTAACTGCTTACTGACGATACACTGTAACTTTACTGCATGATTGTAGTGGGTTTACTAACACATTAGTTATATTAGCTATGTTGACTAGGATGTTACTTTAGCTAATATGGGGACAATGATGTAGGCTGTGTGTAGCGGTTATGACATGGTTTGGCTTGGAAATTGTTTTTTTTGCCTGGTCACATACAGCTGATGTGTTGTTCATTGAAGTCCACAAACGAAGGGAAAAGGTGAGAGGAGGAGAGTGCGTAGAGGACAGAATGAATACAACGTGGCTGCTATGAAAGTGAACTGTGTTTATGTGTGATCAGGGGTGTATTCATTCCGCTGATTCTGTTGAAAAACGTTTCTTAAACGCGGAAGCAAACACAACAGGGATAAAAAAATACCTGAATTTGTCCAATAGAGAATCTCGTTTGCAACTATTGGACTATTGATTACACCCTAGATAAGCTAGATGCAGGCAAGAGTGTGCAAGGCAGTATTGAATGTGTCACTGTCTGTCCATGTGTCACTGTCTTGTCATCTGACATTTGTTCTCTCGACCTGTGTGCACCTACGTTGTAAACTCTCATTCATAGGCTAGGTTGTAGCAACCTCATGATAGGTATAGGGAAATCCTATCATGAGTATCACGTAGTAGCCTAAACTTATCAATATTACATTGAACTGGGTGAATGGAATATGAATGACAGTCAACCAATATGCTGTAATAGAAATATGGCCATGCTCATAAAAAACAAAATGTCCTCCCTCATCTTGAACGACACCGACCGCCACTGACAGACACACACACACACACACACACACTAGACAGTTTTATGTCAGATTTACATTGAGCAGGACCAGGCTTTGTGCTTCAATGCAGACAGGTGCATTAATCTCCCTAATGGCTCCAATTCCCATCCATCTGATGTATTGGGGTTTGCATCCCAAATGGCACCCTATTCCCTACATAGTGCACTACTTTTAACCAGGGCTCTGTTCAAAAGTAGTGTACTATGTAGGGAATAGGGTGCCATTTGGGATGCGCACATGGGGAACATTTAATTTGCTCATGCTAAATGTCTTGTGAACGTCTGAGTGATGTTGAATAAACAACGTGCTTCAGATGGTGGAGCCGACCGCTCAGTATGAGGCTCAACATGGATGGAGAGACCAAGAGATAGGCTAGACATATCTGATTCATTGATCCCGTGTTTTAAATATGTTATATGTGTTTCTCAGTGGGATGTTATCTTCTAGTCTATGTCCCTTTGCATCAGGTTTGGAGTCAATTCCATTTAAATTCAGTCAAGTCAACTGAAATTCAAATTCAAAATGTTCTTATTTGAGTAAGAAATCGAAATTTAGTGATAAAATCACAGATATGACAAAACAAACAAACAACTGATCTCTAAAATGTAGCCTACAAGAGATACTAGCTCCATGATAACACCCAGGGACCGGTGTTAACAGCAAAGAAGAGATTAAAGGAATGTTCTATTTATTTAACTAGGCAAGCCAGTTAAGAACAATTTCGAATTTTCAATGACGGCCTACGAACAGTGGGTTAACTGCCTTGTTCAGGGGAACAGTGGGTTAACTGCCTTGTTCAGGGGTAGAACGACAGATTTTTTCTTTGTCAGCTCAGGGATTCGATCTTACAACCTTCCGGTTACTAGTCCAACGCTCTAACCACTAGGCTACCTGCTGGTTACTAGTCCAAAGCTCTAACCACTAGGCTACCTGCTGGTTACTAGTCCAACACTCTAACCACTAGGCTACCTGCTGGTTACTAGTCCAACGCTCTAACCACTAGGCTATCTTCCACCCCAATGATGGCCTCGTCTGGCAAAACCCAGACGACACTGAACCAATTGTGTGCCGCCCTATAGGTCTCCCAATCACGGCCGGATGTGATACAGCCAGGCAGGTTTTCTTCTTTTGTCACTGGAATAAAGACCTCTTCCATTCCTGTCATTAGGGAAAGATATTGTGATAATACCTCACATTCCAAAATAGTACTACTTAATGTTAGATCCCTCACTTCCAAGGCAGTCATAGTCAATGAACTAATCACTGATCACGAACTTGATGTGATTGGCCGGATTGAAACATGGCTCAAGCCTGATGAATTTACTGCGTTAAATGAGGCCTCTCCTCCTGGTTACACTAGTGACCATATCCCTCGCGCATCCCACAAAGGCGGAAGTGTTGCTAATATATATAATAGCAAATTTCAATACAAAAAAAGGTTTAAAAAATACTTTGTTTTCGTCTTTTGAGGTTTGTCATGAAATCTATGAAATCTAGTAGTTAAATCACACAATGTATTGTTGTTTCTACCTTCTTGTCGTTTGTGCTGTTGTCTGTGCCTAATAATGTTTGTACCATGTTTCGTGCTGCTACCATGTTGTTGTTATGTGTTGCTACCATGTTGTGTTGTCATGTGTTGCTACCATGTTGTGTTGTCATGTGTTGCTACCATGTTGTGTTGTCATGTGTTGCTACCGTGTTGTCATGTGTTGCTGCCATGCTGTGTTGTCATGTGTTGCTGCCATGTTGTGTTGTCATGTGTTGCTGCCATGTTGTGTTGTCATGTGTTGCTGCCATGCTGTGTTGTCTTTGGTCTCTCTTTGGTGACTGTAATATTCACGTGGAGAAGTCCACAGACCCACTCCAAAAGGCTTTCAGATCCATCATCGACTCAGTGGGTTTTGTTCAACATGTACTACATGGATGGGCTTCTATCCTGCTTGGTTGGCCCTGTCCGGGGGTATCATCGGACGGGGACCTACGCACTGCTACAATCATACCCTGGATCTAGCTTTGTCCTGTAGAATAGATATTGTGGATCTAAATGTTTTTCCTCATAAACCATGGACTTTTTGTTTGCAATCGCAGCAAATAATTTGCTCAGACCACAACCAAAGATTATCAAGAGCCACGCTATAAATTCTCAGACAACGCAAAGATTCCTAGATGCCCTTCCAGAATCTCTCCACCTACTCAAGGACATCGAGTACAGAAATCAGTTTACCACCTAACCGAGGATCTAAACTTAACTTTGCGTAATACCCTAGATGCAGTTGCACATCTTAAAAACAAAAAACATTTGTCACAAGAAACTAGCTCCCTGGTATACAGGAAATACCTGAGCCCTGAAACAAGATTCCAGAAAATTGGAATTGGAATGGAAATGGCGTTCAACTGTATTGGAAGTTTTCCAACTAGCTTGGAAAGACAGCACCGGGCAATATCAAAAAGCCTTCACTGCTGCTCAATCAGCCTACTTTTCTGTCTCTCTCTCTCTCTCTCGTTCTCTCTCTGTTGCACCTGCTGTCTCGACCTCTGAATGCTCGGCTATGGAAAGCCAACTGACATTTACTCCAGAGGTGCTGACCTGTTGCCTCCTCTACAACCAATGTGATTATTATTTGACCCTGCTGGTGATCTATGAACCTACTTTTCCAACCTGATTGAGGAGAATAAAAACATGCTGTCACAAAGCTAACAGGTTATTTTTGAAAAAGCTGTTGCTCAGCAACTCACTGCCTTCCTTAAGACAAATAATATATACGAAACGCTCCAGTCTGATTTTAGACCCCAACATTGTACATAATGGCATCGGACCAAGCCTCTGCGTCTGTCTTTGTGCTCCTAGACCTGCTAGAATCTTGACTAGAACACCCCAAAATGTTCTCATATTACTCCAGTGCTAGTTTTACTGCTAACCTACAAATCATTACATGAACTTGCTCCTACCTATCTCTCCGATTTGGTCCTGCCGAACATACGTACGCCACGGTCACAAGACGCAGGCCTTCTTATTGTTACTATAATTTCTAAGCAAACAGCTGGAGGCGGGGCTTTCTCCTATAGAGCTCAATTTTGATGGAATGGTCTGCCGATCCTTGTGAGAGACGCAGACTCGGTCTCGACCTTTAAGTCTTTACTTAAGACTCATCTCTTCAGTAGGTCCTATGATCGAGTGTGGTCTGGCCCAGGGGTGCAAAGGTGAACAGCAAGGCACTGGATTGATGAACCACCCTTGCTGTCTTTGCCTGGCCTGCTGCCCCCTCTCCACTGGGATTCTCTGACCCTGTTACGGTGGCTGGCTTGCTAGTGCCCTCCCATGCCATCCCTAGGAGAGATGTGTCATGTCTTGCCAGGCTTTTTTCTCTCTCTCGCTATACTCGACTTGAGTGGGTTGAGTTACTGACATTATCTTCCTGTCCGGTCTTGTGCCCCCTCGGGCTGGTGTGGTGGGGGAGATCTTCATGTGCTATACTAGGGCTGGGCAGTATACTGTATTTTACGGTAAACCGGTATTGATGCATTGACCGGTTAGTTTTTTTTACTTTACCTTCTATAACAGTATTTGAATGTTTGGTTTGTTAAATGTGATATGCCGTGTTTAAGGTCCATTTTTAAAGTTTACTTCGCTACTTGAGTCATCTCTCACCGCTCTCGCTCTCTCTCTCTCTCCATGCCGCTTTCCACACAGACCTAGCCCCGCCCCCTGTCAATCAAGAAGCTCCATTGTTGTTCCTCGACCAGGAGACACATGCGTTCAGTCTGATTGGTCAATGCAGCACATGCAACAATGTTGATGACAACAATGCTGTTTTCACTTTGCTTCTTCATATAAATCCAGTAGCGTTCCATAATTACACTATTAGTTTGTGTTGCTATACATCTGCAAACAGCTAGTTTGTCTTTTCTTAGCAAGTTGGGCCTAAATCTTGTTAGCCGCTAATGCTAATCGCTAGGTAGCTAGCTAATAAATGTACCGAGTCAGAGCTAACATAATTAGTTATACAGCCTGATTATGCCAGCGATGGTGTAAATCAAATCAAATCAAATGTATTTATATAGCCCTTCTTACATCAGCTGATATCTCAAAGTGCTGTACAGAAACCCAGCCTAAAACCCCAAACAGCAAGCAATGCAGGTGTAGAAGGACGTGTAGACCTAAAATCAGCATGTTGTCTGTGCAACAACAGTACCTTCTAAATCAAAGAGGAATACAAGAAGCATTAATGTTAGCTACATGAAGTAGCTAAGAGAAAACAGACAATGTAGCCACAAATTATAGGGTCCCCTAGGAAACAATTATCAACACTTTGGCACCTACTCTATCACAATAACTCCTCCCTGGCATTTTAATTTGTTTTCATGTCAAAACAACACTATTCAAAGTGCCCAATAGCATATTCTAACTATAGAATTAGAATAATCATTCTATTTCCATGATTCCAACATGTCACCCAAGTGTTTTGCTCTAAATCAAGTCAAATCGCTATTGCAACATTTGGTTCAAAATCAGGTTGAGATTGTTTGTCCATATCGTGCAGCCCTATGTGGCAGTGTGGAAAGGATCTCAAATGAGTGCAGGAAATGGAGAAGTTTCTGAAAATGCAAAAATAATATTTTGGGGGTTGAAGTTGAATTGAACAGTATAAAACAATCAGAGTGGAGTACAATACTTTGAAATCACTTAGAATGTATGTGTTGCCACCCTGAGGCCATGCACTATTTATAAAGCAAATTTAGAAATGTTATAATTTAAAAACATAAAATACTGTCAAATATCGTCATACCGCCAATTGTTGTTTAAATACGGTGATATGATATTTTGCCCATATCACCCAGCACTAGACTATACTCCGCTTTGTCTCAGTGTAGTAAGTTGGTGGTCTGTTGATATCCCTTTGGTGGTGTGGGGGCTGTGCTTTGGCAAAGTGGATGGGGTTCTATCCTGCTTGGTTAGCCCTGTCCGGGGGTATCATCAGACAGTGTCCCCCGACCCGCCCTGTCTCAGTCCCCAGTATCCATGCTGCAATAGTCTGTGTGCCGGGGGGGGCTAGGGTCTCTCTCTCCTCCCGGAGGACCTGAGCCATAGGACCATGCCTAAGGACTACCTGGCCTGACAACTCCTGGCTGTTCCCTGTCCCCAGTTCACCTGGTTGTGCTACTGATCCAGTTTCTGCGGTTCTGCCTGCGGTTATGGAAACCTGACCTGTTCACCGGACATGATACCTTATCTCAGACCTTCTGTTTCGACTCCCTCCCTCCCCCCCCTCTCTCTCTCTCTCTCTCTCTCTCTCTCTCTCTCTCTCGTTCTCTCTCTGTTGCACCTGCTGTCTCGACCTCTGAATGCTCGGCTATGGAAAGCCAACTGACATTTACTCCAGAGGTGCAGACCTGTTGCCTCCTCTACAACCAATGTGATTATTATTTGACCCTGCTGGTGATCTATGAACGTTTGAACATCTTGAAGAATGATCTCGCCTTAATGGCCATGTACTCTTATAATCTCCAACGGGACAGAGAAGAGGACTGGTCAACCCTCGGAGCCTGGTTCCTCTCTAGGTTTCTTCCTACGTTCCTGCCTTTCTACGTAATTTTTAGCCAATGGGCTTCTACATCTGCATTGCTTGCTCTTTATGGGTTTAGGCTTGGTTTCTGTACAGCACTTTGTGACATCTGTTGATGTAAAAAGGGCTTTATAAATACATCTGATTGATTCTTGTAACTGGCTGATAGCAGCAGGGTTGGGGTCAATTCCAAGTTGATTAAGGAAGTACACTGAAATTCTAATTATCTTTGATGCTTCGCAATGAGGAACACTTGGAATTGAAATGGGATTGTTCTTTCTGAATTGACTGGAATTGAAATGGAATTAACCCCGACCCTGGATAGCAGGTATGTCAGAGATAAAATATATAAAAACAGAAATATGTCTCCTGTGAAACACAGACACACACACGCACGCACGCACCCCCCCACACACACACACACACACACACACACACACACACACACACACACACACACACACACACACACACACACACACACACACACACACAAACACACACATACACACACACACACACACACACACACACACACACACAAAAACCCTGTCCTGCCGTGGAGGAGACATGATGATAGATGAGATTGATCTTTATCCAGGCAACAGCACCAGGCACAATGATAGGTCGAGCCAGAGTGAATACACACCACCAGGCACAATGATTGGTCGAGCCAGAGTGAATACACACCACCGGGCACAATGATTGGTCGAGCCAGAGTGAATACACACCACCGGGCACAATGATTGGTCGAGCCAGAGTGAATACACATCCAGCATTACAGGATATAAAATGCATAATAAATGATATAGTATGGACCGCTGACAGGTGAAATAACATTGGTTCAACACAGTGAAACAAAACAGAGAAAAGAGGAATAAACATCAGGACTCCAACACAACGTCCACAAAATCCATGTCAGCCTACATGTGACTACAGTTTGCCTCTCACGGATTGTACTTCACAACCACAGCAGACACTAAGACTTTGAATAAAGCAGCAGTAATCTACTGTGGACCCTGAGGCGAGGCCTGGATTTAAATATTCCTGTTACAGAGACTACAGATGGGATCTATGCGGCTGGCTAAATCTGACACATTTACAGAAATGTTGATGAATGTACATTGTAATCCTGGGTGGTTCAAGCCCTGAATGCGGACTGGCTGACAGCCGTGGTATATTGGCCATATACCACACCTCCTCGTGCCTTATTGCTTAATTGTACCTGTCAAAAGGTGTAATAAATTACAATGAAATGAATAATGAGATAATAGGATCAAGGATTTATGATTCATCAAGGACATATGAGCCACAATCAACATAGAGAACTACCAAAGACAGTGACAAGGCAACCATCTGCCTATGCTGCTATAACAGACTCCACTCTTCTGGGAAGGCTTTCCACCAAATGTTGGAACATTGCTGCAGGCTTGCTTCCATTCAGCCACAAGAGCATTAGTGAGATCGGGCACTGATTTTGGGCGATTAGGCCTGGCTCGCATTTGGCGTTCCAATTCATCCCAAAGGTGTTCGATGGGGTTAAGGTCAGGGCTCTGTGCAGGCCAGTCAAGTTCTTCCTCACTGATCTCAATAAACCATTTCTGTATGGACCTCGCTTTGTGCACAGGGGCATTGTCATGCTGGAACAGGAAAGGGACTTCCCCAAACTGGTGAAACAAAGTTGGAAGCACAGAATCGTCTAGAATGTCATTGTATCCTGTAGCGTTAATATTTCCCTTCACTGGAACTAAGGGGCCTAGCCCGAACCATGAAAAAAGTCCCAGACCATTATTCCTGCTTTACCAAACTTTACAGTTGGCACTATGCATTGGGGCAGGTAGCGTTCTCCTGGCATCCTCAAACCCAGATTAGTCCGTCGAACTGCCAGATGGTGAAGCGTGATTCATCACTCCAGAGAACGCGTTTCCACCGATCCAGAGTCCAATGGCAGCGAGCTTTACACCACTCCAGCCGACAATTGGCATTGCACATGGTGATCTTAGGCTTGTGTGCGGCTGCTCAGCCATGGAAACCCATTTAATGAAGCTTTCGACGAACAAATCTTCTGCTGACGTTTCTTCCAGAGGCAGTTTGGAACTTGTTAGTGAGTGTTGCAACCAAGGACAGACAATTTAAGTTTAAGCACTTGGCAATCCCATTCTGTGAGCTTCTGTGGCCTACCATTTTGCGGCTGAGCCGTTGTTGCTCCTAGACGTTTCCACTTCACAATAACAGCACTTACAGTTGACCGGGGCAGCTCTAGCAGGGCGGACATTTGATGAACTGACTTGTTGGAAAGGTGCCATCCTATAACTGTGCCACGTTGAAAGTCACTGAGATCTTTAGTAAGGCCATTCTACTACCAATGTTAATCTATGGAGATTGCATGGCTGTGTGCTCGATTTTATAGACCTGTCAGCATTGGGTGTGGCTCAAATAGCCGAATCCACTAATTTGAAGGCGTGTCCACATACTTTCGTATATATAGTGTGTTTTAAAATGACCCCAACGTCCTCCCTCCATTCCTTGCTCCCTCAAAACAAACAAAACCGAACAGCAGCAAAACACAGGGACAAGAACAGGAACCCTCTATAAAACAAGATGAGGTTAAAAGGACAGGAACCCTCTATAAAACAAAATGAGGTTAAAAGGACAGAACAGAAACCCTCTATAAAACAAGATGAGGTTAAAAGAACAGAACAGAAACCCTCTATAAAACAAGATGAGGTTAAAAGAACAGAACAGAAACCCTCTATAAAACAAGATGAGGTTAAAAGAACAGAACAGAAACCCTCTATAAAACAAGATGAGGTTAAAAGGACAGGAACCCTCTATAAAACAAGATGAGGTTAAAAGGACAGGAACCCTCTATAAAACAAGATGAGGTTAAAAGAACAGAAACCCTCTATAAAACAAGATGAGGTTAAAAGGACAGGAACCCTCTATAAAACAAGATGAGGTTAAAAGGACAGGAACCCTCTATAAAACAAGATGAGGTTAAAAGAAAAGGAACCCTCTATAAAACAAGATGAGGTTAAAAGGACAGGAACCCTCTATAAAACAAGATGAGGATAAAAGAAAAGGACAGGAACCCTCTATAAAACAAGATGAGGATAAAAGGACAGGAACCCTCTATAAAACAAGATGAGGTTAAAAGGACAGGAACCCTCTATAAAACAAGATGAGGTTAAAAGGACCGGAACCCTCTATAAAACAAGATGAGTTTAAAAGAACAGGAACCCTCTATAAAACAAGATGAGGTTAAAAGGACAGGAACCCTCTATAAAACAAGATGAGGTTAAAAGGACAGGAACCCTCTATAAAACAAGATGAGGATAAAAGGACAGGAACCCTCTATAAAACAAGATGAGGTTAAAAGGACCGGAACCCTCTATAAAACAAGATGAGTTTAAAAGAACAGGAACCCTCTATAAAACAAGAGGAGGTTAAAAGGACAGGAACCCTCTATAAAACAAGATGAGGATAAAAGGACAGGAACCCTCTATAAAACAAGATGAGGTTTAAAGGACAGGAACCCTCTATAAAACAAGATGAGGTTAAAAGAACAGAAACCCTCTATAAAACACGATGAGGTTAAAAGCTTTAGTTCTACTTAGTCATTTTAAACCACTCCTCCATGCACCCACCCTAAATTAAAAAAAAGCAATCTTGTTCCTTGATTGTCATCCAGAAACCCTCTGTCTGAAATGTGGTCTGATTACCATCTGCTTAGAGAGAAGAGTGAGAGAGTTGAAAACATATCTGCTGGATGACTTCACAAACAAGTCATGTGTTGTTTGTTTATTTACTCAGAAAATGTCTGAGTTTTTCCCTCCTCTAAAACCTAATAATATCGGGCTGCCCACGTGAAAATCACCTCATCACCCAAACAGACGCTCTCCCAAAACAAGCTCTGGTTAATAAGATAAGCCTTCTGACTCCTTCCTCCACACTGAAATAAAGAAACTAATTTGACCATTAACATCTGTCATTGACCTCACTGAGACTGTCTCTCGCTCTCTCTCTCTCTCTCCCACACGCACGCACACACACACACACGTGCAATGTTGTGCACTGTGTAGGGAATAGAGTGCCATTTCGAACACAGGTCAGACACGCTTGCCAACAGCTCAGTACTCAGCAACCAGTGATGACAATGGCAAGTCAAGGAGGATTGTGGGAGATCTGTCAAATCAGAAGGAGTTGTCAACTGAGATTAAATCATCCAATCATCCTGTGACTCCCCTGTGAGGCTACTTAGAGTTTTTACTAGCCCAATGAGGCTACTTAGAGTTTCAACTAGCCCAATGAGGCTACTTAGAGTTTCAACTAGCCCAGTGAGGCTACTTAGATTTTCCACTAGCCCAGTGAGGCTACTTATAGTTTCCACCAGCCCAGTGAGGCTACTTAGAGTTTCCACTAGTCCAATGAGGCTACTTAGAGTTTCAACCAGCCCAGTTAGGCTAGAGTTTCCACTAGTCCAGTGAGGCTACTTAGAGTTTCCACCAGCCCAGTGAGGCTACTTAGAGTTTTCACCAGCCCAATGAGGCTACTTAGAGTTTTTACCAGCCCAGTGAGGCTACTTAGAGTTTCCACTAGCCCAATGAGGCTACTTAGAGTTTCCACCAGCCCAGTGAGGCTACTTAGAGTTTTCACTAGCCCAGTGAGGCTACTTAGAGTTTTCACTCGTCCAGTGAGGCTACTTAGAGTTTCCACCAGCCCAGTGAGGCTACTTAGAGTTTCCACCAGCCCAGTGAGGCTATTTAGAGTTTTCACTCGTCCAGTGAGGCTGGATGGGTCTAAATTCAATACTTGGAGGTTAAAGATAACACATAGTCAGAACACATGCCACATGCTCGATGGTGATACTGTATATAGTGTACAGTACAGATAATTTTGCGTCCTTGCACTCACAGGGTTATGGTGTTGGGTGTGCATACACATTGTACCTCTTAGGTACTTACCGGCAATTACTTAGTATGATTCATTATCCATCTGAGAACAGAACTTATTCCAACTCCGCTAAAAAGGACAATTCAAATTGAGACTCCTTCATTGGGATGATTACTGAGTTAATACAATATATGCATGTATGCTAAGCCTATGATGAAGATATTGTAGGTTACTTTAGCTACACTATAGTGTACTATCTGTCATGTGATGACCATTCCGTGACTATGATCTGATCTCAACTTTGATCTGCTACAAAGAAACCAAGAGGCAAATTTGATTAATACAAATTGTCTTAATCATTTTCGATTTGTCAACTGTTTAGAAACAAGATGAGCTTAGACTTTTCCCTCCACATCCCTGGCACCAGTAGATCCCTGGTTGTTTCACGTCTCTAATTACAGAACTGAGTTTAATCTAATACGACTCAAAATTAATTTGATTCTCTCTTATTTTATCCACAAGATTTCAGATTTGATTGCAGAGCAGCGCTCATATCCTGTTCAACATTATCTCTAACTACAGAGACCTCCCTGAAGCAGAGACGTTTGAACAAGCAAGCTACGTGTGTGCGTGTGTGTATGTCTGTGTGTCTGTGTGTGCGTGTTATTAAGCTAGCTAGACGAGGTTCTGCTCTGCAATGAAACTATGATTGAGAGGCTATTAAAGCTGTCGCTAAGACAAGACATTCATTTCAAATAGTGCTTAATGATTTTTTTTTGTTGCAACGTACAACATTCAACAAAAAGAACCCTTACAAATCAAACCTTTTTCAAAAATGTTGTTTTACCTAAACCTGGGCTCCCGAGTGGCGCAGCGGTCTAAGGCACCGCATCTCAGTGCTACAGGTGTCACTACAGACACCCTGGTTTGAATCCAGGCTGTATCACAACCGGCCGTGATTGGGAGTCTCACAGGGCGGCGCACAATTGGACCAGCGTCGGCTGGGTTTGGACATCATTGTAAATAAGAATTTGTTCTTAACTGACTTGACTAGTTAAATAAAGGTTACTTTAAAAAAAATAATAATAAAATACTTGTTAGTATGCAGAATCGGGTTTGACAATGAAAATAATTAAGACCCTTAGTGCAACAAAACTCAGGGGGAAAAGTCAAACCATAAATGCAAGATGTCCTATTTGACCTCAATTGACCTTTGTACCCTGCTACCCTGTCTAAGCTCCTCATTCGATAGTCCTCTGATCCTAGATCTGTTAGCGCTGTCTTGCCATTCAGTGTCACGTTTAGCAAAAAGATCTGGGATCAGGCTACATCAATACTACTTTGGTAATTCACTGTCTCACTTTAGTCCATCAGCCGCCACACTCACGGAATACTGAAAAGTCACTCTAGCCAACCCTGTGATACAGAACAGCCATCCCAGCCTTCCTGGACAAACGTGAGACTGAAACTCACCCATTACAAAGAGGTTGATGACCAGATGGTGCCAAACGCTATGCCAGTCAGAAGGTGATACTGACAGAGTGTGTTCAGTTTTTTTGTTAGCTCCCTTCAACCATTCATGATATGTTCTGGTGTTAGAGGCAACAACAAAAAAATGTATTAATACACCACAGTGTCCAAATTCTTTAAATAATGTACATTTATGAGAACTGTTGCATTTTGACTAGATGTATGATTCATTCACTCCTGGCCTGGATAGCTGGGAGCAAGCTGTTGTCTCTGGAGGACAGACGATAGTGTAGCATAGAGAGTGACTCTCAAATGGCACTCTCTAGTGCACTATTTTTGATCAGGGAACGCCCATTAGGTTCTATATAGACAAAATGGTTCCATTTGAGAAAAAACTCATATAAAAACGATGATGTAATATAAATGGCAAGTGAATGATATTTACCTCTCAAACTACTGTTTTCTTCCACTTGCTGACTCATACACCTTCTCCCTATATGCACTCTTAGACAAAAAGGTTCCAAAATAGTTATTTGGCTGTCCCAATAGGGGAACCCTTTTTGGTTCCAGGTAGAACCCTTTTCGGGTTCCAAGTAGAAAACTTTAGGTGGGGTATTGACCACATCAGGACGGATGAAAACTTAATCCTAGTAATGGGAATGGTTGCACAGCTAAAACATGTGTGCAGGTCTCCAAAGATAAGAGATAATCAAGTGCCCTACTCCCAAAAACTCCAGGACCATATTCCACAAGGTCACCTACATTAGAACCCTCAGCATGATCTGTCCCGACCCAAGAGTCTGAACTAGCGACATCAGCCAGTTTGGTGTTTCACGCAACATTCCGGTTCTAATCTGGCATCATAGTGGAGAGTTCAGTCTCTCTCTCTCTCTCTCTCTCTCTCTCTCTCTGTCTCTCTCTCTCGCTCCCTCTCTCTCTCGCTTCCTCTCTCTCTCTCTCTCTCTCTCTCTCTCTCGCATCTTCTCTATTTCTCTCTCGCTCCCTCTCTCGCTTCTTCTCTATTTCTCTCTCGCTCCCTCTCTCGCTTCCTCTCTCGCGTCCTCCCTCTCTCTCTCGCTTCTTCTCTATTTCTCTCTCGCTCCCTCTCTCTCTCGCTTCCTCTCTCTCTCTCTCTCTCTCTCTCTCTCTCTCTCTCTCGCTTCCTCTCTCTCCCTCTCTCGCTTCCTCTCTCTTGCTTCCTCTCTCTCTCTCGCTCTCGCTTCCTCCCTCTCTCTCTCGCGCTTCTTCTCTATTTCTCTCTCTCTCGCTCCCTCTCTCTCTCTCTCTCTCTCTCTCTCGCTCCCTCTCTCCACTCCTCTCTCTCTCTCTCTCTCTCTCTCAATTCAATTTCAATCCAATTCTCTTTATCACACGATACCTCTCCCTCTCTCTCTCTCTTTCTCTCTCGCTCCCTCTCTCGCTTCCTCCCGCTCTCTCTCTCGCTTCTTCTCTATTTCTCTCTCGCGCCCTCTCTCTCTCGCTTCCTCTCTCTCTCTCTCTCTCTCTCTCTCTCTCTCTCTCTCTCTCGCTTCCACCCTCTCTCTCTCTCGCTTCTTCTCTATTTCTCTCTCGCTACCTCTGTCTCTCTCTCTCTCTTCTTCTCTATTTCTCTCTCGCTTCCTCTCTCTTTCTCTCTCGCGTCCTCCCTCTCTCTCTCGCTTCTTCTCTATTTCTCTCTCGCTTCCTCTCTCTTTCTCTCTCGCGTCCTCCCTCTCTCTCTCGCTTCTTCTCTATTTCTCTCTTGCTCCCTCTCTCTCTTCCTCTCTCTCTCTCTCTCTCTCTCTCTCTCTCTCTCTCTCTCCCTTTCTCGCTTCCTCTCTCTTGCTTCCTCTCTCTCTCTCGCTCTCGCTTCCTCCCTCTCTCTCTCTCGCTTCTTCTCTATTTCTCTCTCGCTCCCTCTCTCTCGCTTCCTTTCTCTCTCTCTCTCTCTCGCTTCCTCCCCCTCTCTCTCTCTCTCGCTTCCTCCCCCTCTCTCTCTCGCTTCTTCTCTATTTCTCTCTCGCTCCCTCTCTCTCTCGCTTCCTCTCTCTCTCTCTCTCTCTCTCTCTCTCTCTCTCTCTCTCTCTCTCTCTCTCTCTCTCTCTCTCTCTCTCTCTCTCATCTCTGCAGCATTGGGGCTGTCAGGATTAGTGTGTTGTGGGCTGATACGGCTGTGCTCTGATCCTGTTCCTGAGATATATATCATTATTGAAGGGAATCCCTGAGGCCTGGGATTATGACGCTGGATATACCACTACAGGTAATGGGGGATAGATGGAGGGAGGAGAAAAGGTGGAGAGGGGTCAAGAAGAGGGGGGAGAGGGAAAGGGGGAAGAAGAGATGGGAGGAGAGGAAGGGAGGTGGAGAGAAAGAAAGAGAGAGCGAGAGAAAGAGAGAGGGAGAGAGTGAGAGCGACAGAGAGATCGAAAGAGAGAAAGAAATAGTGAGAGTGTGGGAGAAAGAGAGAGAGTAGAGAGAGCGAGTGAAGAGAGAGAGAGAACGAGACAGAGCACAGAGCTCACAAAGGCCATTGAATCTCTCCCCTTTTTAGCCATCAAAGACATTAGATAAACCATACAGAATAATCCCCCCCATATAGCTTCAACAAAGGCACCTCGTTGCTCCTCCCGCTCAGCGTTCCTATATCAAACGTGTATTCCCTCAGCCCTCTCAATCCCTCTGACGAAGCGGGTTTCTCTTTATGCCTGTGTATGTGTGGGTGTGTGAAGCCAGGCGAGTGGGCTAGTTATCTGGCGCTAGGTTGCTAGCGGCTTTCACGTTAGCATGCTACGCTACACCCTTTCTCATCTGGGAGATCTTCCTAAGAGTCAGGGACGATACAAACCCTTAATTTCCTCTTTTACTTCCCCTCTCTCTCTCTTTTTCATGGCTTTCACTCTCTCTTCACACTCTCTCTCTCTTCACTCTCTCCCTTCACTCTCACTCTTCACTCTCTCTCTTCACACTCTCTCTTCACTCTCTCTCTTCACACTCTCTCTCTTCACTCTCTCTCTTCACTCTCTCTCTTCACTCTCTCTCTTCACTCTCTCTTCACTCTCTCTTCACTCTCTCTTCACTCTCTCTCTCTCTTCACTCTCTCTCTCTTCACTCTCTCTCTCTCTTCACTCTCTCTCTCTCTTCACTCTCTCTCTCTTCACTCTCTCTCTCTCTTCACTCTCTCTATTAGCTCTCTCTCTCTATTCACTCTCTCTCTCTTCACTCTCTCTCTCTATTCACTCAATTCAATTCAATTTGCTTTATTGGCATGACGTAACAATGTACATATTGCCAAAGCTTATTTACAATATAAAAATGAGAATCAAAATGGTCAACGGGACAACAGTAACAACAATAACTAAGTGTCAAAATAACCATACATTCAACAATAACAATAAACATACAGTAGAGTACATGTGCAGGTTGATTGGTCTGTCAGACACTGTCCCTCAACTTATGGCAGGCAGCAATGTAGTGCGCTGCCAACCCACAGCTCTCTGCGTCCTCCCCCAACAGGACGGGTAGCCTATCCTCATCAGAGAGGTCTTTGAAACCACTCTCTCTCTCTTCACACTCTCTCTTCACTCTCTCTCTTCACTCTCTCTCTTCACTCTCTCTCTCTTCACTCTCTCTCTCTCTTCACTCTCTCTCTCTCTCCACTCTCTCTCTCTTCACTCTCTCTCTCTCTTCACTCTCTCTATTAGCTCTCTCTCTCTATTCACTCTCTCTCTCTTCACTCTCTCTCTCTATTCACTCTCTCTCTCTTCACACTCTCTCTTCACTCTCTCTCTTCACTCTCTCTCTTCACTCTCTCTCTCTTCACACTCTCTCTCTCTTCACACTCTCTCTTCACTCTCTCTCTCTTCACTCTCTCTCTCTTCACACTCTCTCTTCACTCTCTCTCTCCACTCTATTCACTCTCTCTCTCTATTCACTCTCTCTCTCTTCACACTCTCTATTCACTCTCTCTCTTCACTCTCTCTATTCACTCTCTCTCTTCACTCTCTCTCTCTATTCACTCTCTCTCTCTTCACTCTCTCTCTTCACTCTCTCTATTCACTCTCTCTCTTCACTCTCTCTCTCTATTCACTCTCTCTCTTCACTCTCTCTCTCTATTCACTCTCTCTCTCTATTCACTCTCTCTCTCTCTTCCCTCTCTCTCTTCACTTGTTCTCTCTCTCTTCACCATCTCTTCACTCTCTCTCTTCACTCTCTCTCTCTCTCCTCTCTCTCTCTTCACTCTCTCTCTCTTCACTCTCTCTCTTCACTCAAATTCAAATTCAAATTCAAGCTGCTTTATTGGCATGAAAAACATTGTGTCAATATTGCCAAAGCAACAATGTATACAATATACATTGTAATAAAATTATAAAATATGACAAATAATAATATAGAATGGCAGTAAATAATAATACAAAATTAAATATAAAAATAGTAACAATACAATGGTAACAGTCAATAATCGAATGTAATGTAATAAAAAAATGAAACTATAACTAACTTATAACTAAATAACGGTCATCTTCACCATTACATTGGTACTACAACTACTATCATCATTACCACTACTACCACCACCACCATCATTAAACTGCTGCACTGCACTCTCTCTCTCTTCACCCTCTCTTCACTCTCTCCCTCTCTGTCTCTTGACTCTCTCTCTCTTCTCTCTCTCTCTTCACTCTCTCTCTTCACTCTCTCTCTCTCTTCACCCTCTCTTCTCTCTCTCTCTTCACTCTCTCTCTTCACTCTCTCTCTCTTCTCTCTCTCTCTTCACTCTCTCTGTCTATTCACTCTCTCTGTCTATTCACTCTCTCTCTCTATTCACTCTCTCTCTCTATTCACTCTCTCTCTCTATTCACTCTCTCTTTCTCTATTCACTCTCTCTCTCTATTCACTCTCTCTCTTCACTCTCTCTGTCTATTCACTCTCTCTCTCTTCACTCTCTCTCTCTCTTTTCCCTCTCTCTCTTCACTTGTTCTCTCTTCACTCTCTCTCTCTTCACCCTCTCTTCACTCTCTCTCTTCACTCTCACTCTTCACTATCTCTCTCTTCACTCTCTCTCTCTCTTCACTCTCTCTCTCTTCACTATCTTTCTCTTCACTATCTTTCTCTTCACTCTCTCTCTTCACACTCTCTCTCTTCACTCTCTCTCTCTCTTCACTCTCTCTCTCTTCACTCTCTCTCTTCACTATCTTTCTCTTCACTATCTTTCTCTTCACTCTCTCTCTTCACACTCTCTCTCTTCACTCTCTTTTCACTCTCTCTCTTCACTCTCTCTCTTCACTCTCTCTCTTCACTCTCTCTCTTCATTCTCTCTTCACTCTCTCTCTTCATTCTTTCTTCACTCTCTCCCTTCACTATCTCTCTCTTCACTCTCACTCTTCACTCTCTCTCTTCACACTCTCTCTCTTGACTCTCTTTTCACTCTCTTTTCACTCTCTCTCTTCACTCTCTCTCTTCACTCTCTCTCTTCACTCTCTCTCTCCCTTCACTCTCTTCACTCTTTCTCTCTTCACTCTCTCTCTTCACTCTCTCTCTCCCTTCACTCTATTCACTCTCTCTCTTCACTCTCTCTCTCTCTTCTCTTCACTTGTTCTCTCTGCAATCTTTCTCTTTCTTTTGTTCATGACTTTCATTCACCCTTGCTCTTTTTTCTGGACCTCTCTCTCACTCTCTCTCTCTCTTTCTCTCTAGTATCAGCCACACCTGCTTGTAATTTCCCTTTCTTCTCCTATCTCTCTGTTTTTCCTTGCTGACACCTGAGAAACAATCGCTGTACTATGCTAAACAGCAGCTTGGGTTGCATCCCAAAATGGCACCCTATTCCCTATATACAGTAGTGCGCTACTTTGGACCAGAGCACTATAGGCCCTGGTGAAAAGTAGTGCACTAGAAAGGGAATAGGGGGTAATTTGGGAACGCAGTCTCTGTTTCTCTCCCATCACGAATCAAGTAAACAGTGGTAAACTGACATACACACACACAGACACACACGCACGCACGCACGCACGCACGCACACACACACACACACACACACATACACACACACACACACTGAATCCACTGTTGTGTTGCTGGAAGGCTGTCTCTATTTCTTCCCTCCGTATCGTGTTCTCCCTCTTTTTTTCTCCTTTCATGACTTTTTCAAAACCAGAGGCTATAAATACACTCTTTATTACAACAGTATTATTACATGTAGATAATACAATTACACTGCTTCGTGGCTGGATGGGGATGGGGAGGGAGGAGAGGGGGGGAGAGCAGAGGAACATGAAAGGGTGGCTGGCAGAGAGGGCGAATGGGTGGAGGGATGGAGGGGTGGAGTGGGTGGAGGGATGGAGGGGTGGAGTGGGTGGAGGATAGGGCGGCAAGGCTTTGGATTATAAGCGAGAGAAAACGTGAAGATAAAATGAAATCATCAGAAACTCAAGCGATTATGCTAATGCACTCTTTCTGTATTCATCACAGGTTAATCGCCTGGCAGGAGAGAGAGGAGGGAGGGAGACAGAGAGGGAGAGAGAGAGAGAGAGAGAGAGAGGGAGAGAGAGAGAGAGAGAGAGAGAGAGAGAGAGAGAGAGAGAGAGAGAGAGAGAGAGAGAGAGAGAGAGGGCGGGCGGGCGGGCGGGCGGGGGACAGAAAGAAAAAGAGAGACCAACCGAGAGAGAGAGAGAGAGACAGAAACAGAGCGAGAGAGAGAGAGAGCGATGGGCTGGCCTATGGAATTTTCCAGTGCAGGTACTGTAATAGTTAGCCTGGCCCCAGACCTGTTTGTACTGTCTGTTAGCCTGGTCCCAGACCTGTTTGTACTGTCTGTTAGCCTGGTTAGCCTGTTTGTACTGTCTTGCCAACTACTTTGGTCATTGTCACTATACAGCTGAAACAGATCCGGGACCAGGCCACTGTAGCTGTGTGTGTAGAAACTGTTAACCGTGTAAGTGACAGTGGCATGGTACCTCTTGCTTGAATGTACACAAGGGACCAGCGGATGTCAAACTCATGCAGGGGTCCACCACCCTTCACCCACAGGACCGATCATCCAAAATGTCACCAAGTCACACAATGAATGATATACGAGATTAGACAGCACATCATGTCCAATAGAGATCTAACTTCCACCTTCTACCCTCAACCTTTCACTTCCACCTTCTACCTTTCACCCTCCACTTCCACCCTCCACCTCTACCCTCCACCTCCACCTCTACCCTCCACCTCTACCCTCCACCTCTACCCTCCACCTCTACCCTCCACCTCTACCTCCACCTTTATCCTCCACCTCTACCCTCCACCTCCACCTTTACCCTCCACCTCTACCCTCCACCTTTACCCTCTACCTCCACCTTTACCCTCCACCTCTACCCTCCACCTCCACCTCTACCCTCCACCTCTACCCTCCACCTCTACCTCCACCTTTACCCTCTACCTCTACCCTCCACCTCCACCTCTACCCTCCATCTCTACCCTCCACCTCTACCCTCCACCTATACCCTCCACCTCCACCTTTACCCTCCACCTCTACCCTCCACCTCCACCTTTACCCTCCACCTCTACCCTCCACCTCCACCTCTACCCTCCACCTTTACCCTCCACCTCTACCCTCCACCTTTACCCTCCACCTCTACCCTCCACCTCTACCCTCCACCTCCACCTTTACCCTCCACCTCTACCCTCCACCTCCACCTCTACCCTCCACCTTTACCCTCCACCTCTACCCTCCACCTTTACCCTCCACCTCTACCCTCCACCTCTACCCTCCACCTCCACCTTTACCCTCCACCTCTACCCTCCACCTCTACCCTCCACCTCCACCTCTACCCTCCACCTTTACCCTCCACCTCTACCCTCCACCTCTACCCTCCACCTTTACCATCCACCTCTACCCTCCACCTCCACCTTTACCCTCCACCTCTACCCTCCACCTCCACCTCTACCCTCCACCACCACCTTTACCCTCCACCTCCACCTTTACCCTCCACCTCTACCCTCCACCTCCACCTTTACCCTCCACCTCTACCCTCCACCTTTACCTCTATCCTCCACCTCTACCCTCCACCTTTACCCTCCACCTCTACCCTCCACCTCCACATTTACCCTCCACCTCTACACTCCACCTCTACCCTCCACCTCTACCCTCCACCTCTACCCTCCACCTCTACCCTCCACATCCACCCTCCACCTCCACCTTTACCCTCCACCTCTACCCTCCACCTCCACCTCTATCCTCCACCTTTACCCTCCACCTCTACCCTCCACCTTTACCCTCCACCTCTACCCTCCACCTCTACCCTCCACCTCTACCCTCCACCTTTACCCTCCACCTCTACCCTCCACCTTTACCCTCCACCTCTACCCTCCACCTCCACATTTACCCTCCACCTCTACACTCCACCTCTACCCTCCATCTCTACCCTCCACCTCTACCCTCCACCTTTACCCTCCACCTCTACCCTTCACCTCCACCTTTACCCTCAACCTCTACCCCCCACCCCATACCCTCCCCCTTTATCTTCCACCCCCATCTTCCACCTCTCCCTTCCACCTCCACCCACCAACCAAACAACTAATCCACCCATACACCAATGAAGGATAAAAGAGATTGGACACCACATCACGTCCAATGACGTGCTGTCTAATCCTCCCTTCATCGCTCTATCACCTGGCTTTACGGGATCACTGGCATGCCCTCAGCCTGGTCAGCTCGGGATCACTGGCATGCCCTCGGCCCGGACAGCTCGGGATCACTGGCATGCCCTCAGCCCGGACACCTCAGGATCACTGGCATGCCCTCAGCCCGGTCAGCTCAGGATCACTGGCATGCCCTCAGCCCGGTCAGCTCGGGATCACTGGCATGCCCTCAGCCCGGTCAGCTCGGGATCACTGGCATGCCCTCAGCCCGGTCAGCTCGGGATCACTGGCATGCCCTCAGCCCGGTCAGCTCGGGATCACTGGCATGCCCTCAGCCCGGTCAGCTCGGGATCACTGGCATGCCCTCAGCCCGGTCAGCTCGGGATCACTGGCATGCCCTCAGCCCGGACAGCTCGGGATCACTGGCATGCCCTCAGCCCGGTCAGCTCGGGATCACTGGCATGCCCTCACCCTGGTCAGCTCGGGATCACTGGCATGCCCTCAGCCCGGTCAGCTCGGGATCACTGGCATGCCCTCAGCCCGGTCAGCTCGGGATCACTGGCATGCCCTCAGCCCGGTCAGCTCGGGATTACTGGCATGCCCTCAGCCCGGTCAGCTCAGGATCACTGGCATGCCCTCAGCCCGGACAGCTCGGGATCACTGGCATGCCCTCAGCCCGGTCAGCTCGGGATCACTGGCATGCCCTCAGCCCGGTCAGCTCGGGATCACTGGCATGCCCTCACCCTGGTCAGCTCGGGATCACTGGCATGCCCTCAGCCCGGTCAGCTCCGGATCACTGGCATGCCCTCAGCCCGGTCAGCTCGGGATCACTGGCATGCCCTCAGCCCGGACAGCTCGGGATCACTGGCATGCCCTCAGCCCGGTCAGCTCGGGATCACTGGCATGCCCTCACCCCGGTCAGCTCGGGATCACTGGCATGCCCTCAGCCCGGTCAGCTCCGGATCACTGGCATGCCCTCAGCCCGGTCAGCTCGGGATCACTGGCATGCCCTCAGCCTGGTCAGCTCGGGATCACTGGCATGCCCTCAGCCCGGTCAGCTCGGGATCATATTGAAATCAAACTTTATTTGTCACATGCGCCGATTACAACAGGTGTAGACTTTACCGCGAAATGCTTTACTTTACAAGCCCTTAACCAACAGTGCAGTTCAAGAAGAGTTAAGAAAATATTTACCAAATAGACTAAAGTAAAAAATAATAAAAAGTAACAAAATAACAATAACGAGGCTATATACAGGGGGCACCGGTACCTAGTCAGTGTGCGGGGGTACAGGTTAGTCAAGGTAATTTGTACATGTAGATAGGGGTGAACTGACTTTGCATAGATAATAAACAGGGAGCAGCAGTGTACAAAACAAATGGGGGGGGGGGGGGGTCAATGTAAATATACCGGGCGGCCATTTGATTAATTGTTCAGCAGTGTTATGGCTCGGAGGTAGAAGCTGTTAAGGAGCCTTTTGGTCCTAGACTTGGCGCTCCGGTACCACTTTCCGTGCGGTAGCAGAGAGAACAGTCTACGACTTGGGTGACTGGAGTCTCTGACAATTGTATGGGCTTTACTCTGACACCGCATATTATATAGGTCCCGGATGGCAGGAAGCTTGGCCCCAGTGATGTACTGGGCCGTATGCACTACCCTCTGTAGCGCCTTACGGTCAGATGCCAAGCAGTTGTCATACCAGGCGGTGATGCAACCGGTCAGGATGCTCTCGATGGTGCAGCTGTAGAACTTTTTGAGGATCTGGGGACTCATGCCAAATATTTTCCGTCTCCTGAGGAGGGAAAAGGTTTGTCGTGCCCTTTTCACGGCTGTCTTGGTGTGTTTGGACCATGATAGTTCGTTGGTGATGTGGACGCCAAGGAACTTGAAACTCTCCACCCGCTCCACTACAACCCCGTCAATGTTAATGGGGCCTGTAACAACCCATGTGTTGTGATAATTGTGTTGTTTGCTCTATAACCTGTTAGTTCATATGTCTTGACACCGTGATATATAGGCCTAAAGGCCGAGACAATAAGAAGACACAGTGGCAGAATAAATTCAACCACACATTTGTTTCATCACAAAACCGGAGAGCAACATCTATCCGGTGCAGTCCACAAAACATATAACAAACAGGTACATGACCTACAGGTCAAGCGAGTTCATGGTAACACATTTTTGGGACAGCAAAACAACTATTGAGTTAGAGTTAGGCTACCGCAAGTCGCAAAGAAAACAGGAGCTGCCTCCACTATTCCAGCACCATTTCACCACTTCCGCTATACTACATATTCTATCCGTTCTGTATATACAGTGTATATTATATATGGGTCACTGGCATGCCACAGCCCGGTCAGCTTGGTCAGGCTAACATTGCATAATTCATTGTTTGATTTGATAGATAAATTATTTAATGGTGTGCTATCCAATCTCTTTCACTAGGGACTTCACTACGCGAGGATTTAGCACCAGACTCTACATGAGAAATTGCCTGAGAGTGAGTGTGTTATCTGTGATCCACACCAGGAATGATGTGCTGACCGAACTGACTGGACCGACCCAGCCGAGGCCACGCCAGTGACCCCCGAGACCCCAAAATACCCTGTGACCTTTAGCCTTAGCCCAGGGGAATGGAGAGATGGATGGATGGATGGAGTGAGGGAGGGAGGGAGGGAGGGAGGGAGGGAGGGAGGGAGGGATGGAGGGATGGAGAGAGGGAGGGAGGCAGGGAGGGATGGATGGAGTGAGGGATGGAGTGAGGGATGGATGGATGGATGGATGGATGGAGTGAGGGATGGAGTGAGGGATGGATGGATGGATGGAGTGAGGGATGGATGGAGGGAGGGAGGGAGGGAGGGATGGATGGCTGGATGGATGGATGGATAGATGGAGGGAGGGAGGGATGGATGGATGGATGGATGGATGGATGGAGGGAGGGAGGGAGGGAGGGATGGCTTGCTGGCTGGCTGGCTGGCTGGCTGGCTGGATGGATGGAGTGAGGGATGGATGGATGGAGAGAGGGCATGAGGGAGGGAGGGATGGCTGGATGGATGGATGGATGGATGAGTGAAAGGTCTCAGGGAATAGAGACTATTTGGCACACACACACACACACACACACACACACACACACACACACACACACACACACACACACACACACACACACACACACACACACACACACACACACACACACACACATAGGTGTGTGCGCGTGTGCGTGTGCGTGTGTGTGTGTGTGTGTGTGTGTGTGTGTGTGTGTGTGTGTGTGTCTGTGGGTAGCTCAACAGAGCAGTGCGCTGCAGCAGAACAGAAAGATTAACTTTGATGTGTGATTTCACACAGAGAAGCCACTGCTTGTTTATCAGGCAACTCTCCTACAGCTCTCCTTATCACTGGGCCCTACTCTGCATCACACACACACACACACACAGGCTGTCCAATGGTCAAAACATTGCATTGTGCATTCATATCGTTAAAGAAACCTTGCACTTGCAGAATCATTGGTTCAAATAAGTCATTTATCATGAAATACAATAGGACCATTGATTTAGATCAACCACACATATAGTTTCACTGTGTAGTTGTTCGTACAATCATGAAATATTGTAGTACAAAATATGTGATACATATTTCATTATGGTACTACACGTAAATACATCACTGTAAAAGGACTAGTAGAGAGAATACCTCAGACATAGTGGAATCATTGAATAAAAGATGACATTTATTGATAAAATACAATAAAATCACAACATAGGCTTCTTTGAATCGAAGCAAAAATAATTAGCTACAAAAAAATAAACAACAGTTAAAGGTGAACTGCAGTGTTCCTCACCTGGCTTACTGTAAAACATAAACTGCAGTGTTCCTCACCTGGCTTACTGTAAAACATAAACTGCAGTGTTCCTCACCTGGCTTACTGTAAAACGTCAACTGCAGTGTTCCTCACCTGGCTTACTGTAAAACATAAACTGCAGTGTTCCTCACCTGGCTTACTGTAAAACATCAACTGCAGTGTTCCTCACCTGGCTTACTGTAAAACATCAACTGCAGTGTTCCTCACCTGGCTTACTGTAAAACATCAACTGCAGTGTTCCTCACCTGGCTTACTGTAAAACATCAACTGCAGTGTTCCTCACCTGGCTTACTGTAAAACATCAACTGCAGTGTTCCTCACCTGGCTTACTGTAAAACATCAACTGCAGTGTTCCTCACCTGGCTTACTGTAAAACATCAACTGCAGTGTTCCTCACCTGGCTTACTGTAAAACATCAACTGCAGTGTTCCTCACCTGGCTCACTGTAAAACATCAACTGCAGTGTTCCTCACCTGGCTCACTGTAAAACATCAACTGCAGTGTTCCTCACCTGGCTTACTGTAAAACATAAACTGCAGTGTTCCTCAACTGGCTTACTGTAAAAAGCAAAACAAAAGATTGATTACTGTACTTCTATATTTCCATCAATCCTTTCTTGTGGATTTGGCCACAGGTTCTCATCCACATCACAATGGATGTTTTCATTAGCCAAACATCTTGGGAAGAATCTTCGGGCGAATCCAGGCCTGACACTGGTCTGCCGTGATGTCATTGCATGCGTCATCCATGGCCTGGAGAAGGGTAGCTTGTTCGTGAGGGCGCCTATCATATACCTTCCACATTCACGTGGAGAAAAATTCCTCAACCGGGTTAAGGAAAGGAGAGTATGGGGATAAGTACAGGGTGGTAAATTGTGGATGGGCCTGAAACCATGCTTGCACCATTTGAGCATGGTGGAACCTGACATTATCCCACACAATGACATAGGTCTCGCCATCAGCTCTACAGACCTGATTTAGCTCATCAAGGACGGTTACATTCGAACAGCGAATCATGTGGCTGCCTGCAACTCAATATATAGAGTATATAGAGTAGAGAGCTTTAGATGTTGTTCGACCAAACATTAGAACGGGCAAGATGAGTAATCTAAGCAACTTTGACCGTGGTATGATTGTTGATGCCACACATGGTGATTCCAGCATCTCAGAAACAGCTGCCTTCCTGGGATTTGTTACGAATCCCGCCGAGGATGGTGCCTCTTCCCGTTCGGGCGGCGTTCGGCGGTCGTCGTCTCCGGTCTACTAGCTGCCACCGATCCCCTTTTCTGTTATCTTTTGAGTTGGTCTAATTTGTTTCACCTGTTTTGTGTTTAGGTTAGGGGGTATTTAAACCCAGTTGGCCCGCCGACTTTTGTGCGGGCTTGTTTTTCTGTTTGTGTTGGTGGTGTTCGTTAGTGGATTTCTGTAATACTTTTCTTGGATAATACTTTGACGCGCCCGGTGTTTTGTGTGGCGTCGCCGTTCATGTATTTTATTTCTGGAAGGAATAAATATCCACTTGTTGAAGATTACCCTGCTCTCTGCACCTGACTCTTTCATTGCACCACTGGAATTGTTACAGAAGCCCGCACCACCCATGGAGTCAGCAGAAGCAGCAACCACCCCTCTTCCATCGATGGAGGAGCGTGTCCTTCATCACACCGCCATTCTCCATCGGATTGGGTCGGCGATGGACATGATGATGGAGAGGATGGAACGATGGGAGAGGAGTGGTATCCCGACAGCTACACCAGTTCCTTCCCAGACGGCGCAACCTTCTCCTTCAACGTCGGCATCTGGTTCAGGCGCATTGCGTCTCGCGCTCCCAAGGGAGTACGACGGAGCGGTGGCTGGGTGCCAGGGATTTATGCTCCAGTTGGAGCTCTACTTGGCCACCGTTCATCCGACTCCCTCTGGAGAGGAGAGTGTTAGCCTCCTCATCTCCTGTCTGACGGGTAGAGCCCTGGAATGGGCTAATGCGGTCTGGAACGGCCCAGACTCGGTTCCGGACCACTACCCAGAGTTCACCCGCCGCTTTCGGGCCATATTTGACCACCCTCAGGAGGGCCGAGCGGTGGGTGAGCGACTGTTCCACCTCAGACAGGAGACGAGGAGTGCGCAAGACTTCGCCTTGGAGTTCCGGACCTTGGCTGCTGGTGCGGGGTGGAATGACAGGGCCCTGATGGACCATTACCGATGTAGCCTTCGGGAGGACGTCCGTCGGGAGCTAGCTTGTTGAGACACTACACTCTCTCTCGATGAGCTAATTGACATGTCTATACGACTGGACAACCTGCTAGCTGCCCGCGGGCGTTCAGAGGGGGTCCTGTCAGTTCCACCTCCCAGCCCTCCCGCTTCAACTCCGATGGAGTTGGGAGGGGCTGCATCTAGGGGGGCCGGAGGAGGTGGCTTCTCTTGCACCTATTGTGGCCGGAGAGGACACACTTCAGACCGGTGGTGGAGGAGCGCCTCTGGGAGTAGAGATGGCAGGCGGAATACTTCTCGGTCACCCCAGGTGAGTAGGCACAAGACTCACCCAGAGCTTCCTGTCGGTCACATGTTTTTGGTTATTTTTTTCCCTGCGTTTTTTCCTTCTCTTCAGCATAAGGCGCTAGTAGACTCAGGCGCAGCTGGGAGTTTTATGGATCGCGGTCTAGCCCGTAAGTTGGGTATTCCGTTGGTACAGATAGACCCTCCTTTCCCTGTGCACTCCTTAGATAGCCGACCGTTAGGGTCAGGGCTGATCAGGGAGGCCACGATTCCGCTGGACATGGTAACGCAGGGGGATCATAGGGAGCAGATTAGTTTCTACCTTATTGACTCACCTGGGTTTCCGGTGGTGTTGGGGGTTCCCTGGCTAGCCATTCACAATCCCCTCATTTCCTGGAGACATGGAGCTCTTCAGGGGTGGTCAGAGGAGTGTTCAGGTAGGTGTGTGGGAGTTTCCATCGGTGCCACATCGGTGGAGAGTCCAGACCAGGTTTCCACTGTGCGCATTCCCCCAGAATATGCCGATTTGGCTATCGCTTTTAGTAAGAAGAAAGCGACCAAATTACCACCTCATCGACGGTGGGATTGCGTGATAAACCTCCAGGAGAACGCTGCACTTCCCAGGAGTCATGTGTACCCATTGTCACAGGAGGAGACGTTGGCTATGGAGACATATGTCACGGAAGCTCTGAGACAGGGGTTCATTTGGCCCTCCATGTCACCCGTCTCCTCGAGTTTCTTTTTTGTGAGAAAAAAGGAGGGAGGTCTGCGTCCGTGCATTGATTATCAAGGTCTAAATTCAATCACAGTGGGATTTAGTTATCCGCTACCTCTCATCGCTACGGCGGTGGAATCATTCCACGGAGCACGTTTTTTCACAAAACTGGATCTCAGGAGTGCGTATAATCTGGTGCGTATTCGGGGAGGAGACGAGTGGAAAACAGCGTTTAGTACCACATCAGGCCACTATGAGTACCTCGTCATGCCGTATGGGTTAAAGAATGCTCCAGCCGTTTTCCAATCCTTTGTAGATGAGATTCTCAGGGACTTGCATGGACAGGGTGTGGTAGTGTATATTGATGACATCTTGATCTATTCTGCCACACGCGCCGCGCATGTCTCCCTGGTGCGCAGGGTCCTTGGGAGGCTGCTGGAGCATGACCTATACGTTAAGGCTGAGAAATGTGTGTTCTCCAAACAAGCCGTTTCCTTCCTGGGTTATCGCATTTCCACCTCAGGGGTGGTGATGGAGAGTGATCGCGTTAACGCCGTGCGTAATTGGCCGACTCCCACCACGGTAAAGGAGGTGCAGCGGTTTTTAGGGTTTGCCAATTATTACCGGAGGTTTATCCGGGGTTTTGGCCAAGTGGCGGCACCCATTACCTCACTGCTAAAGGGAGGGCCGGTGCGTCTACAGTGGTCGGCCGAGGCAGAAGGAGCTTTCAACCAGTTGAAGGCACGGTTTACTGAGGCTCCCGTGTTGGCGCATCCGGACCCTTCATTAGCGTTCATAGTGGAGGTGGATGCGTCCGAGGCTGGTGTTGGAGCCGTGCTATCACAGCGCTCGGGCACGCCACCGAAGCTCCGTCCCTGTGCTTTCTTTTCTAAGAAGCTGGGTCCGGCGGAGCGGAACTATGATGTGGGGGACAGGGAGCTACTAGCTATGGTAAAAGCCCTGAAGGTGTGGAGACACTGGCTTGAGGGGGCTAAGTACCCTTTTCTCATCTGGACTGACCACCGCAATCTGGAGTATATCCGAGAGGCGAGGAGACTGAATCCGCGTCAGGCGAGGTGGGCCATGTTCTTTACTCGTTTTAGATTTACGATCTCTTACCGACCAGGTTCCCTCAACACTAAGGCCGACGCGCTGTCTCGTCTCTATGACACGGATGACCGGCCCATCGATCCGACTCCCATCCTTCCCGCCTCTTGTCTGGTGGCTCCGGTGGTATGGGAGGTGGACGCGGACATCGAGCGGGCGTTGAGGGTAGAACCTGTGCCGTCCCAGTGTCCGACTGGCCTTAGGTACGTACCGCTTGGTGTCCGTGATCGATTGATTCGGTGGGCTCACACACTACCTGCTTCGGGTCATCCGGGGGTGGAGAGGACAGTGCGTGGTCTTAGAGGGAAATACTGGTGGCCCACCTTGGCTAAGGACGTGAGACTCTATGTCTCCTCCTGCTCGGTATGCGCTCAGAGTAAGGCTCCTAGGCACCTACCGAGAGGGAAGTTACAACCCCTTCCGGTTCCACAACGGCCATGGTCTCATCTCTCGGTAGATTTTTTGACGGATCTTCCTCCATCTCAGGGGAACACTACCATTTTGGTCGTTGTGGATCGGTTCTCTAAGTCCTGTCGTCTCCTCCCATTGCCTGGTCTCCCTACGGCCCTACAGACTGCGGAGGCTCTATTTACCCACGTCTTCTGGCATTACGGTGTGCCGGAGGATATCGTATCTGATCGAGGTCCCCAGTTCACGTCCCGGGTGTGGAGGTCGTTTATGGAGCGTCTGGGGGTCTCGGTCAGCCTCACCTCTGGGTATCACCCCGAAAGTAATGGGCAGGTGGAGAGAGTGAACCAGGAAGTGGGTAGGTTTCTGAGGTCGTATTGCCAGGACCGGCCAGGAGAATGGGCGAGGTACGTCCCGTGGGCGGAGTTGGCCCAGAACTCACTCCGCCACTCATCAACGAACATGTCGCCCTTCGAGTGTGTACTGGGGTACCAGCCGGTCCTGGCTCCGTGGCATCAGAGCCAGACCGAAGCTCCTGCGGTGGAGGAGTGGGTACAGCGCTCTAGAGAGACCTGGCGAGCGGTCCAGGACTCTCTCAGGCAGGCCAGTGAACGGCAGAAGAGGAGCGCTGACCGCCCCCGCTTTGAGGCCCCTGTGTTCGCATCAGGGGACAGTGTCTGGCTCTCGGCCCGAAACCTGCCCCTCCGCCTGCCCTGCCGGAAGCTGGGGCCGCAGTGTGTGGGGCCATTTAAAGTCCTGAGGAGGATAAACGAGGTGTGTTATAGGTTACAACTTCCCTCTTACTATCGTATTAACCCCTCGTTTCATGTGTCTCTCCTCAGGCCGGTGGTAGCTGGTCCCCTGCAGGAAGGTGAGGTACCGGAGGTCCCTCCTCCCCCTCTCGACATCGAGGGGTCCCCGGCGTATAGGATACGAGCCATTCTGGACTCAAGACGCCGGGTGAGGGGCCTGCAGTACCTCGTGGACTGGGAAGGGTACGGTCCGGAGGAGAGATGCTGGGTACCGGTGGGGGACATTTTGGATCCGTCCCTCTTGAGGGACTTTCACCGCCTCCATCCGGAACGCCCTGCTCCTCGCCCTCCGGGTCGTCCTCGAGGCTGGAGTCGGCGGGCTGCGTGACCCGCGCGTCGGGATGGGGGTACTGTTACGAATCCCGCCGAGGATGGTGCCTCTTCACGTTCGGGCGGCGCTCGGCGGTCGTCGTCTCCGGTCTACTAGCTGCCACCGATCCCCTTTTCTGTTATCTTTTGAGTTGGTCTAATTTGTTTCACCTGTTTTGTGTTTAGGTTAGGGGGTATTTAAACCCAGTTGGCCCGCCGACTTTTGTGCGGGCTTGTTTTTCTGTTTGTGTTGGTGGTGTTCGTTAGTGGATTTCTGTAATACTTTTTCTTGGATAGTACTTTGACGCGCCCGGTGTTTTGTGTGGCGTCGCCGTTCATGTATTTTATTTCTGGAAGGAATAAATATCCACTTGTTGAAGATTACCCTGCTCTCTGCACCTGACTCTTTCATTCCACCACTGGAATTGTTACAGGATTTTTACGCACTACAGTCTCTAGAGTTTACAGAGAACGGTGCGATAAACAAAACACATTCTGTGAGCGGCAGTTCTGTGGGTAAAACCACCTTGTTAATGAAAGAGGTCAGAGGAGAATGTCCAGACTCATTCAAGCTAACAGAAAGGCCACAAATGCTCAAATAACAGCTGTTTAAAACAATGGTGTGCAGAAGGGCATCTCTTAACATACAACACTGTGAATAATTCAGGCTGTTGTGGAGGCACAAGGGGGTCCTACCCAGTACTAGATAGTTGTACCTAATAAAGTGGCCGGTGAGTGTACAGTAATGTCAAATCTGAAAACATGGTCTGGAAAAGTGGTACATGGGACCATAGAAACAGTGTCTGATAAAGAATGATGATGAAATATTACATCCACAGATAATGTCGTCCAATTGGTTCATGTTCCACGGTAATTGGTGTCAATGGATCTCGTTATCCTGAAACTTTCATGATCTAAACATGGAATATTGTTCATCAGTTTCCATAAAACTATGCATTAAGAGTAACGCAACAGATACTTATCGTTTTGAGCAGTTGTATCAATTGATAGTTAGATCATTGTTATGAAATTAATAGACAGTCATCTCAGATGTAATGTGTGAATTGCATTTTGAAATGGTAATACTTTGATGTTAAGTTGTGTCATTTTGAACAGGTGATTTTAGTTCAATGAACAAATGATCTTAGCTTTATGTGTATTGAATCCAAGCAATTGGAAAGTGTTAGAGTTTTGAAAAATTAGCAATTTTATCATTGGTTGTGAGTTTTGTGTCTAGAGTTTTGAAAAATGACATCAAGGTTCTGAAATTAGTGCCAAAGTGATTGTAAAAAACTGTAATGATGCAGCTTCCTCTTTCTCCTGCTAATGGGCTTAACTCTGGCTGGGTGTACTGTCCTCGTACATACATCAGTGTTCATTACAGTATAAATCCAGACAGTGGTTAAAGCTTTACATCAGCCCAGATACTAGATAGGACTAAATACTAGATAGGACTAGATAGGACTACCAGGAACCATGGGAAACTGTTGGGATACAGGCCCAACGGGCCAGATAGAGCTACAGCTTCCCTACCAGCTGTCGACTGGC